>NC_086444.1:225221571-225521571 GCF_028390025.1 Pseudophryne corroboree | reverse complement strand
CATTGATTATCTGTGGGTACAGGATCAGAGGTGCTGGGTACAGGATCAGAGGTGCTGGGTACAGGATCAGAGGTGCTGGGTACAGGATCTAACTCTGCTGCATTTATTTTCTGTAATTAATAAAAATCATAATCTAAATTCAAATATTTGTTACACTTTCTTACAGGGGTTTAAAATGGGTGTATGTAAATGTTTTCCTACCTTCTTTTTTCCTGAAAACATTTGATTGATTTTCAAACATTTTTTGCCTATTTCCTTGGTTTTTCTTTCATGTTCTTTCACTTTCCTTTTAAGAGTAGGCATGTTTTCTAAAAATAAAAAAAAATAAAAACACTTAACACACTCAAGCTCCCTAGAATGAGAGCCACTGTACTCTCCGTACCAGCAAACTCACCTGAGACAAGTTGAGGTCTCCTGTCATTCAAGCCAAGAGGATCAAAGAAGGATCAATATGCTTATTTGGAGCCTGTGGTGTGGAGTGATGCACAGTTGGTTCAATGGTTGGTCAACGTGATGGAGTACATAGAGACGAGGATGAGGATGAGCCAGCTTTCTGTGGAAGAACAAAACACTTTAACACACTCAAGCTCCCTCGGATGAGAGCCGCACTGTTTACTCTCAGTACCAGCATACTCACCTGAGGCAAATTGAGGACTCCGGGGATGCCGAGAGGATCAAAGAAGGAGCCAGAATATGCCACTTTGGAGCCTGTGGTGTGGAGTGATGCGCCAGTTGATGCAGTGGATTGCTTAACGTGATGGAGTACACAGAGGCGAGGATGAGGATGAGCCAGCTTTCTGTGGAAGAACAAAACACATTAACACACTCAAGCTCCCTCGGATGAGAGCCGCACTGTTTACTCTCAGTACCAGCATACTCACCTGAGGCAAATTGAGGACTCCGGGGATGCCTAGAGGATCAAAGAAGGAGCCAGAATATGCCACTTTGGAGCCACAGTGGTGTGGAGTGATGCGCCAGTTGATGCAATCGGATTGCTTAACGTGATGGAGTACACAGAGATGAGGATGAGGATGAGCCAGCTTTCTGTGGAAGAACAAAACACTTTAACACACTCAAGCTCCCTCGGATGAGAGCCGCACTGTTTACTCTCAGTACCAGCATACTCACCTGAGGCAAATTGAGGACTCCGGGGATGCCGAGAGGATCAAAGAAGGAGCCAGAATATGCCACTTTGGAGCCTGTGGTGTGGAGTGATGCGCCAGTTGATGCAGTGGATTGCTTAACGTGATGGAGTACACAGAGATGAGGATGAGGATGAGGATGAGCCAGCTTTCTGTGGAAGAACAAAACACTTTAACACACTCAAGCTCCCTCGGATGAGAGCCGCACTGTTTACTCTCAGTACCAGCATACTCACCTGAGGCAAATTGAGGACTCCGGGGATGCCGAGAGGATCAAAGAAGGAGCCAGAATATGCCACTTTGGAGCCTGTGGTGTGGAGTGATGCGCCAGTTGATGCAGTGGATTGCTTAACGTGATGGAGTACACAGAGATGAGGATGAGGATGAGCCAGCTTTCTGTGGAAGAACAAAACACTTTAACACACTCAAGCTCCCTAGGATGAGAGCCGCACTGTTTACTCTCAGTACCAGCATACTCACCTGAGGCAAATTGAGGACTCCGGGGATGCCGAGAGGATCAAAGAAGGAGCCAGAATATGCCACTTTGGAGCCTGTGGTGTGGAGTGATGCGCCAGTTGATGCAGTGGATTGCTTAACGTGATGGAGTACACAGAGACGAGGATGAGGATGAGGATGAGCCAGCTTTCTGTGGAAGAACAAAACACTTTAACAAACTCAAGCTCCCTCGGATGAGAGCCGCACTGTTTACTCTCAGTACCAGCATACTCACCTGAGGCAAATTGAGGACTCCGGGGATGCCGAGAGGATCAAAGAAGGAGCCAGAATATGCCACTTTGGAGCCTGTGGTGTGGAGTGATGCGCCAGTTGATGCAGTGGATTGCTTAACGTGATGGAGTACACAGAGATGAGGATGAGGATGAGGATGAGCCAGCTTTCTGTGGAAGAACAAAACACTTTAACACACTCAAGCTCCCTCGGATGAGAGCCGCACTGTTTACTCTCAGTACCAGCATACTCACCTGAGGCAAATTGAGGACTCCGGGGATGCCGAGAGGATCAAAGAAGGAGCCAGAATATGCCACTTTGGAGCCTGTGGTGTGGAGTGATGCGCCAGTTGATGCAGTGGATTGCTTAACGTGATGGAGTACACAGAGATGAGGATGAGGATGAGCCAGCTTTCTGTGGAAGAACAAAACACTTTAACACACTCAAGCTCCCTAGGATGAGAGCCGCACTGTTTACTCTCAGTACCAGCATACTCACCTGAGGCAAATTGAGGACTCCGGGGATGCCGAGAGGATCAAAGAAGGAGCCAGAATATGCCACTTTGGAGCCTGTGGTGTGGAGTGATGCGCCAGTTGATGCAGTGGATTGCTTAACGTGATGGAGTACACAGAGACGAGGATGAGGATGAGGATGAGCCAGCTTTCTGTGGAAGAACAAAACACTTTAACAAACTCAAGCTCCCTCGGATGAGAGCCGCACTGTTTACTCTCAGTACCAGCATACTCACCTGAGGCAAATTGAGGACTCCGGGGATGCCTAGAGGATCAAAGAAGGAGCCAGAATATGCCACTTTGGAGCCACAGTGGTGTGGAGTGATGCGCCAGTTGATGCAATCGGATTGCTTAACGTGATGGAGTACACAGAGATGAGGATGAGGATGAGCCAGCTTTCTGTGGAAGAACAAAACACTTTAACACACTCAAGCTCCCTAGGATGAGAGCCGCACTGTTTACTCTCAGTACCAGCATACTCACCTGAGGCAAATTGAGGACTCCGGGGATGCCGAGAGGATCAAAGAAGGAGCCAGAATATGCCACTTTGGAGCCTGTGGTGTGGAGTGATGCGCCAGTTGATGCAGTGGATTGCTTAACGTGATGGAGTACACAGAGACGAGGATGAGGATGAGGATGAGCCAGCTTTCTGTGGAAGAACAAAACACTTTAACAAACTCAAGCTCCCTCGGATGAGAGCCGCACTGTTTACTCTCAGTACCAGCATACTCACCTGAGGCAAATTGAGGACTCCGGGGATGCCTAGAGGATCAAAGAAGGAGCCAGAATATGCCACTTTGGAGCCACAGTGGTGTGGAGTGATGCGCCAGTTGATGCAATCGGATTGCTTAACGTGATGGAGTACACAGAGATGAGGATGAGGATGAGCCAGCTTTCTGTGGAAGAACAAAACACTTTAACACACTCAAGCTCCCTCGGATGAGAGCCGCACTGTTTACTCTCAGTACCAGCATACTCACCTGAGGCAAATTGAGGACTCCGGTGAGCCGTGAGGATCAAAGAAGGAGCCAGAATATGCTGCTATGGAGCCTGTGGTGTGGAGTGCCAGGAGTCAGAGGTGCAGTGATGGATGTGACAGATAGTGTGTCATGTGATTGAGTACATAGAGACGAGGATGAGGATGTGCCAGCTTTAGAAAAAAAAAAGAAAGTAATAAATGTGGACAGATTTTTCAATTAACTTATAGAATTTTAAGTGTTGCACCTTATGTCATGAGGATGCTGTATGATTTGGGGGCCCTTAATTATTATGGTCATCATTTATGATGACCATTCAATAATGGCCCCCAAGTCATAAAGTAAACTGGGGCAGATGTATTAAACTTGGAGAAGTGATTATAGTGCATTAGCCAGTCAGTTCCTGTCATGTAAAACCTGTAATGATTGGATGGTGCATTCATATTTATGCTAGCTATCACTACTCCAGGCTGTTCCTGATGGTTCTGAACATTCGGACAGGTTACTATTCCCACTTATAGTTCGCATGGATAGATAATCATGAAAAATGTGAAAAAAAAAAAAATGTGAAAAGCACAGGAAGAATATACAAACTCCACACAATAGGACCAATAGTCCAACAGAGTGCAGTGGGTCATGCAATGGTAGCTTTTTTAAAATATATATTTATTCTATTTTGTCCCCTAAATCTCTTCAACATACAACTTAATGAACTTATAAAATATAAAACCACTTGTGACAGTCTACTCACACCTTAAATGTGGCTGCACAGATTTGTTATATAAAAAGCAAGGTATTTCAGCTAATAAGAAGACTATATATATATATAATGTTATTTGCATATTCCCTCACACCCCGGTCTGTATGTACCCTCCCCTCACACCCCGGTCTGTATGTACCCTTCCCTCACACCCCGGTCTGTATGTAACCCCCCCCCCCTCACACAAGGTCTATGTATCCCCCAGACCCTGGTCTTTGGGGGATACATAGACCTTGTGTGAGGGTGGGGGGGGTTACATACAGACCGGGGTGTGAGGGGAGGGTACATACAGACCGGGCCCCGGTCTGTATGTACCCTCCCCTCACACCCCGGTCTGTATGTAACCCCCCCCACCCTCACACAAGGTCTATGTATCCCCCAAAGACCAGGGTCTGGGGGATACATAGACCTTGTGTGAGGGGGGGGGGGTTACATACAGACCGGGGTGTGAGGGAAGGGTACATACAGACCGGGGTGTGAGGGGAGGGTACATACAGACCGGGGTGTGAGGGAATATGCAAATAACATTATATATATATATAGTCTTCTTATTAGCTGAAATACCTTGCTTTTTATATAACAAATCTGTGCAGCCACATTTAAGGTGTGAGTAGACTGTCACAAGTGGTTTTATATTTTATAAGTTCAAGTTGTATGTTGAAGAGATTTAGGGCTCAAAATAGAATAAATATATATTTGAAAAAGCTACCATTGCATGACCCACTGCACTCTGTTGGACTATTGGTCCTATTGTGTGGAGTTTGTATATTCTTCCTGTGCTTTTCAAATTTTTCAAGATTAACTATCCACGCGAACTATAAGTTATAGTTCGCGTGGATAGTTAATCTTGAAAAATGTGAAAAAAATAAAAAATGTGAAAAGCACAGGAAGAATATACAAACTCCACACAATAGGACCAATAGTCCAACAGAGTGCAGTGGGTCATGCAATGGTAGCTTTTTCAAATATATATTTATTCTATTTTGAGCCCTAAATCTCTTCAACATACAACTTGAACTTATAAAATATAAAAACCACTTGTGACAGTCTACTCACACCTTAAATGTGGATGCACAGATTTGTTATATAAAAAGCAAGGTATTTCAGCTATATAAGAAGACTATATATATATATATATATATATATATATATATATATATATAATGTATTCTTATTTGCATATTATGTACCCCCCTCACACCCCGGTCTGTATGTACCCTTCCCTCACACCCCGGTCTGTATGTACCCTCCCCTCACACCCCGGTCTGTATGTACCCTTCCCT
Source organism: Pseudophryne corroboree (assembly GCF_028390025.1). Taxonomy (NCBI): domain Eukaryota; kingdom Metazoa; phylum Chordata; class Amphibia; order Anura; family Myobatrachidae; genus Pseudophryne; species Pseudophryne corroboree. The sequence continues at coordinate 225,516,171 of NC_086444.1, read as the reverse complement.
CACACCCCGGTCTGTATGTAACCCCCCCCCTCACACAAGGTCTATGTATCCCCCAAAGACTAGGGTCTGGGGGATACATAGACCTTGTGTGAGGGGGGGGGGGTTACATACAGACCGGGGTGTGAGGGAAGGGTACATGCAGACCGGGGTGTGAGGGGAGGATACATACAGACCGGGGTGTGAGGGAACACTGGTACAAGGCACAACACTTATCCACAGCTATATATTGTACAAAGAATCCCTCTGAGATGGGAGTACCACTGTTTTATTCTGAAAGAACTGCACTATAAAACACAGATAGTATTGCACTGCAAGTTACCGTTACATTTCTGCTCTATTTCAGTTCGTCATTGTATGGGTTAGAGGGGGCTTCTCCACGTGAAACAAAGAATGATCTATGTACTACCGTACTGAGTACTTACATCACAGAGGGGGAGCGCTGATCACCCAGCCCCACTTGCGGAGCGGTATTAAAGATGGCGGCCGGGTGATCCTCCCTGGCGTCTCCTTTTAAACATTCATCCACACAGGTGGGCTGGGTTTGCCTCGGCGGGAGAGGCAAACCCAGCCCTCCTGTCTCACCAGACCCTGAGCAGACCTATAGAGGACGCTGACAGCTAATGACAGGGCGGGACAAGGCGGACGGGGAGGGGCGGGCCGCGGAGGTCTCCGTCTCGACACATGCACGGAGTCTCAGTGATAATAAAAATGCAGTGCAGTGTGCTTAGTGTGTTTGGCGGCGTGGCGGGGTCCAGCGGGCAGCAAAGTGCGGGGCGGGAGGGCGCAAACAAACGGGCAGGGCGGGATTCAGGGGTCTAAAAAAGGGGCAGGGCGCAGCGCCCTGTGAAAGACACCTAGAGTGAACACTAATAAATATATATACCTGTCCGGCTGCAGTACTAGTGATATTATATATATATATATATATATATTAATTTCATCTCATTATCATCAAGTCTATATTAGCAGCAGACACAGTACGGTAGTCCACGGCTGTAGCTACCTCTGTGTCGGCAGTCGCTCGTCCATCCATAAGTATACTAGTATCCATCCATCTCCATTGTTTACCTGAGGTGCCTTTTAGTTGTGCCTATTAAAATATGGAGAACAAAAATGTTGAGGTTCCAAAAATAGGGAAAGATCAAGATCCACTTCCACCTCGTGCTGAAGCTGCTGCCACTAGTCATGGCCGAGACGATGAAATGCCATCAACGTCGTCTGCCAAGGCCGATGCCCAATGTCTTAGTACAGAGCATGTAAACTCCAAAACACCAAATATCAGTAAAAAAAGGACTCCAAAATCTAAAATAAAATTGTCGGAGGAGAAGCGTAAACTTGCCAATATGCCATTTACCACACGGAGTGGCAAGGAACGGCTGAGGCCCTGGCCTATGTTCATGGCTAGTGGTTCAGCTTCACATGAGGATGGAAGCACTCAGCCTCTCGCTAGAAAAATGAAACGACTCAAGCTGGCAAAAGCAGAGCAAAGAACTGTGCGTTCTTCGAAATCCCAAATCCACAAGGAGAGTCCAATTGTGTCGGTTGCGATGCCTGACCTTCCCAACACTGGACGTGAAGAGCATGCGCCTTCCACCATTTGCACGCCCCCTGCAAGTGCTGGAAGGAGCACCCGCAGTCCAGTTCCTGATAGTCAGATTGAAGATGTCAGTGTTGAAGTACACCAGGATGAGGAGGATATGGGTGTTGCTGGCGCTGGGGAGGAAATTGACCAGGAGGATTCTGATGGTGAGGTGGTTTGTTTAAGTCAGGCACCCGGGGAGACACCTGTTGTCCGTGGGAGGAATATGGCCATTGACATGCCTGGTGAAAATACCAAAAAAATCAGCTCTTCGGTGTGGAAGTATTTCAACAGAAATGCGGACAACAGGTGTCAAGCCGTGTGTTGCCTTTGTCAAGCTGTAATAAGTAGGGGTAAGGACGTTAACCACCTCGGAACATCCTCCCTTATACGTCACCTGCAGCGCATTCATCATAAGTCAGTGACAAGTTCAAAAACTTTGGGCGACAGCGGAAGCAGTCCACTGACCAGTAAATCCCTTCCTCTTGTAACCAAGCTCACGCAAACCATCCCACCAACTCCCTCAGTGTCAATTTCCTCCTTCCCCAGGAATGCCAATAGTCCTGCAGGCCATGTCACTGGCAATTCTGACGAGTCCTCTCCTGCCTGGGATTCCTCCGATGCATCCTTGCGTGTAACGCCTACTGCTGCTGGCGCTGCTGTTGTTGCTGCTGGGAGTCGATGGTCATCCCAGAGGGGAAGTCGTAAGCCCACTTTTACTACTTCCACCAAGCAATTGACTGTCCAACAGTCCTTTGCGAGGAAGATGAAATATCACAGCAGTCATCCTGTTGCAAAGCGGATAACTGAGGCCTTGACAACTATGTTGGTGTTAGACGTGCGTCCGGTATCCGCCGTTAGTTCACAGGGAACTAGACAATTTCTTGAGGTAGTGTGCCCCCGTTACCAAATACCATCTAGGTTCCACTTCTCTAGGCTGGCGATACCGAGAATGTACACGGACGTCAGAAAAAGACTCACCAGTGTCCTAAAAAATGCAGTTGTACCCAATGTCCACTTAACCACGGACATGTGGACAAGTGGAGCAGGGCAGGGTCAGGACTACATGACTGTGACAGCCCACTAGGTAGATGTATGGACTCCCGCCGCAAGAACAGCAGCGGCGGCACCAGTAGCAGCATCTCGCAATCGCCAACTCTTTCCTAGGCAGGCTACGCTTTGTATCACCGGTTTCCAGAATACGCACACAGCTGAAAACCTCTTACGGCAACTGAGGAAGATTATCGAGGAATGGCTTACCCCAATTGGACTCTCCTGTGGATTTGTGGCATCGGACAACGCCAGCAATATTGTGTGTGCATTAAATATGGGCAAATTCCAGCACGTCCCATGTTTTGCACATACCTTGAATTTGGTGGTGCAGAATTTTTTTAAAAACGACAGGGGCGTGCAAGAGATGCTGTCGGTGGCCAGAAGAATTGCGGGACACTTTCGGCGTACAGGCACCACGTACAGAAGACTGGAGCAACACCAAAAACGCCTGAACCTGCCCTGCCATCATCTGAAGCAAGAAGTGGTAACGAGGTGGAATCCAACCCTATATATGCTTCAGAGGTTGGAGGAGCAGCAAAAGGCCATTCAAGCCTATACAATTCAGCACGATATAGGAGGTGGAATGCACCTGTCTCAAGCGCAGTGGAGAATGATTTCAACGTTGTGCAAGGTTCTGCTGCCCTTTGAACTTGCCACACGTGAAGTCAGTTCAGACACTGCCAGCCTGAGTCAGGTCATTCCCCTCATCAGGCTTTTGCAGAAGAAGCTGGAGACATTGAAGGAGGAGCTAACACGGAGCGATTCCGCTAGGCATGTGGGACTTGTGGATGGAGCCCTTAATTCGCTTAACAAGGATTCACGGGTGGTCAATCTGTTGAAATCAGAGCACTACATTTTGGCCACCATGCTCGATCCTAGATTTAAAACCTACCTTGGATCTCTCTTTCCGGCACACACAAGTCTGCTGGGGTTCAAAGACCTGCTGGTGAGAAAATTGTCAAGTCAAGCGGAACGCGACCTGTCAACATCTCCTCCTTCACATTCTCCCGCAACTGGGGGTGCGAGGAAAAGGCTCAGAATTCCGAGCCCACCCGCTGGCGGTGATGCAGGGCAGTCTGGAGCGACTGCTGATGCTGACATCTGGTCCGGACTGAAGGACCTGACAACGATTACGGACATGTCGTCTACTGTCACTGCATATGATTCTCTCCCCATTGAAAGAATGGTGGAGGATTATATGAGTGACCGCATCCAAGTAGGCACGTCAGACAGTCCGTACTTATACTGGCAGGAAAAAGAGGCAATTTGGAGGCCCTTGCACAAACTGGCTTTATTCTACCTAAGTTGCCCTCCCACAAGTGTGTACTCCGAAAGAGTGTTTAGTGCCGCCGCTCACCTTGTCAGCAATCGGCGTACAAGGTTACATCCAGAAAATGTGGAGAAGATGATGTTCATTAAAATGAATTATAATCAATTCCTCCGTGGAGACATTGACCAGCAGCAATTGCCTCTACAAAGTACACAGGGAGCTGAGATGGTGGATTCCAGTGGGGACGAATTGATAATCTGTGAGGAGGGGGATGTACACGGTGATATATCGGAGGATGATGATGAGGTGGACATCTTGCCTCTGTAGAGCCAGTTTGTGCAAGGAGAGATTAATTGCTTCTTATTTGGTGGGGGTCCAAACCAACCCGTCATTTCAGTCACAGTCATGTGGCAGACCCTGTCACTGAAATGATGGATTGGTTAAAGTGTGCATGTCCTGTTTATACAACATAAGGGTGGGTGGGAGGGCCCAAGGACAATTCCATCTTGCACCTCTTTTTTCTTTAATTTTTCTTTGCGTCATGTATTGTTTGGGGAGTATTTTTTGGAAGGGCCATCCTGCGTGACACTGCAGTGCCACTCCTAGATGGGCCAGGTGTTTGTGTCGGCCACTAGGGTCGCTTATCTTACTCACACAGCTACCTCATTGCGCCTCTTTTTTTCTTTGCGTCATGTGCTGTTTGGGGAGTGTTTTTTGGAAGGGCCATCCTGCGTGACACTGCAGTGCCACTCCTAGATGGGCCAGGTGTTTGTGTCGGCCACTAGGGTCGCTTATCTTACTCACACAGCTACCTCATTGCGCCTCTTTTTTTCTTTGCGTCATGTGCTGTTTGGGGAGTGTTTTTTGGAAGGGCCATCCTGCGTGACACTGCAGTGCCACTCCTAGATGGGCCAGGTGTTTGTGTCGGCCACTAGGGTCGCTTATCTTACTCACACAGCTACCTCATTGCGCCTCTTTTTTTCTTTGCGTCATGTGCTGTTTGGGAAGTGTTTTTTGGAAGGGCCATCCTGCGTGACACTGCAGTGCCACTCCTAGATGGGCCAGGTGTTTGTGTCGGCCACTAGGGTCGCTTAGCTTACTCACACAGCTACCTCATTGCGCCTCTTTTTTTCTTTGCGTCATGTGCTGTTTGGGGAGTGTTTTTTGGAAGGGCCATCCTGCGTGACACTGCAGTGCCACTCCTAGATGGGCCAGGTGTTTGTGTCGGCCACTAGCGTCGCTTATCTTACTCACACAGCTACCTCATTGCGCCTCTTTTTTTCTTTGCGTCATGTGCTGTTTGGGGAGTGTTTTTTGGAAGGGCCATCCTGCGTGACACTGCAGTGCCACTCCTAGATGGGCCAGGTGTTTGTGTCGGCCACTAGGGTCGCTTATCTTACTCACACAGCTACCTCATTGCGCCTCTTTTTTTCTTTGCGTCATGTGCTGTTTGGGGAGTGTTTTTTGGAAGGGCCATCCTGCGTGACACTGCAGTGCCACTCCTAGATGGGCCAGGTGTTTGTGTCGGCCACTAGGGTCGCTTATCTTACTCACACAGCTACCTCATTGCGCCTCTTTTTTTCTTTGCGTCATGTGCTGTTTGGGGAGTGTTTTTTGGAAGGGCCATCCTGCGTGACACTGCAGTGCCACTCCTTGATGGGCCAGTTGTTTGTGTCGGCCACTAGGGTCGCTTAGCTTACTCACACAGCTACCTCATTGCGCCTCTTTTTTTCTTTGCGTCATGTGCTGTTTGGGGAGTGTTTTTTGGAAGGGCCATCCTGCGTGACACTGCAGTGCCACTCCTAGATGGGCCAGGTGTTTGTGTCGGCCACTAGGGTCGCTTATCTTACTCACACAGCTACCTCATTGCGCCTCTTTTTTTCTTTGCGTCATGTGCTGTTTGGGGAGTGTTTTTTGGAAGGGCCATCCTGCGTGACACTGCAGTGCCACTCCTAGATGGGCCAGGTGTTTGTGTCGGCCACTAGGGTCGCTTAGCTTAGTCATCCAGCGACCTCGGTGCAAATTTTAGGACTAAAAATAACATTGTGAGGTGTGATGTATTCAGAATAGACTGAAAATGAGTGGAAATTATGGTTTTTGAGGTTAATAATACTTTGGGATCAAAATGACCCCCAAATTCTATGATTTAAGCTGTTTTTTAGTGTTTTTTGAAAAAAACACCCGAATCCAAAACACACCCGAATCCGACAAAAAAAATTCGGTGAGGTTTTGCCAAAACGCGGTCGAACCCAAAACACGGCCGCGGAACCGAACCCAAAACCAAAACACAAAACCCGAAAAATTTCAAGTGCACATCTCTAATGAGCATCCGATGTTTACTTCTTTGTACACAAGGGTGTTTCAATACAAATCCCAACAGCTGCAACATTTGCATATTTTTGCACAGCTGCTGCATACAAATTTGCGGCTGCAGTGGCAATAGTGAATGTCTCTGAATAATACCCCATGTTCTCTATCTAAGCTGCCACACACCACTTGCAATTTATTTCTTGGTGGTGTTTACAAATAAAAATATTTGTTTTAGTTAAATATTTTGTAAATATCAATTGAAAATAAAAAAAACACTTAATTGGGTTATTTGAATAGAATTGATTATTTTATTCCAGGATATTAAACAAACAAATGGCACAGTACATGGCACAGTACATTTGCAAATCAAGACTTCTGAAAAAAGGTATAATTTGTGTTAGTACTACAGAAATAAATAATATTGATGTTGGATTGTAACTAGCCCCAAAATGCCAAAATAGGCCTAGAAAAAGGGCGGGAAAAGCTAAATTGGTGTAGGGGTTAAGAAAAAGGTTCAAAGACAGGTATTTGTCCAAAATGGGCCTGTTATTCTGGAAACTGCCTTCCTTTTTCTGTCCAAAACAAAATTGAGGGATAATAGGATTATTTGCATACATTATTAAAAATAATAATACTAAAAATAAAGTAGTGTGTTCATGAGTTCCCACCCCCATATTGACAGGTTTTAATTTAATTTTAATGTGAAAACTAATAAATTACTGATTATGCTTAATCATGAATATGTTGTAAATAATTACAATTCTAAATGAAAATCATACAGAGAATTAACTATTCAAACTCATTTGTCTAATTTCTCTATAAGACTTGTATGCTCATACTGGGATTCTATATAATTCTTTACACATCTACAGTATAGTTGTTTTCTACTCCAAATCTAAGACATCATTGAGCTTGTAATGCAATCTTAGAAAACCTTGCCTTTTCTATTATTTTGCCAGAACAAAGAAATCAATATACAGTAACACTTTTCAATCAAATTCTCTCAAGAAAGAGCCAGGATCTTGTCTACATGATGAAAGACAGAGCATAGTTAATGATCTGTCAAGAACCTGTTCCTTCAAATGTTACAATACAACATTACATTGAAAGTTGAACCTGTTAGCATTGAAATAATTACATATATCATGCCCAAAATGGTAAATCAAATAACAATTTAGCAAAATATTAAAGAATTCAGTTTTCAAAATATTTCTTGTCTTAAAATATTTAACACAAAAACAGCATTCCTATCTAAAAGGTAGTCTTCAATAGAATATAGAAGCACAAACATGAATATAAAGCATCAGATTCAAAACATTGAACTATATCATACTTGCCAACTCTCCCTTAATGCCAGGGGGACTTTCTGACATAGCAGCAATCCCCCTCACTCCCTGAATAGTCTAGCAATCTCCTAGATAGCACCTTACCCCCATTATGTAGTTGTTATATACTTGGACAAATATATATACATTCAAATGGGATCATCAGGTTTTTTTTTAAAGTGGCAATCATTTACACAGCAAGATCAACCTGGTTTTGCGGTGTAAATGATTGCCACTTTAAAAAAAACTGCAAAACCTTACCAAAACTCTCACTTTCTGAAACTCTCACTCTATTACATTTGGCCCCAGAGGTGCTGCCGTATAATTCCAGGGGTGCCCTGTCTGAACTCACTCATTTCTATTAGATACATCTTCTAGTGTGTTCTGTGTACCCAGCACTGGAGAGAGGTTCTTCTCAATGATTTCATGTTAGGGACTCAAATGAATGGCTCCAATTAGTCAACCTTAATTTTGATTTATTAATGTTCCACATTTTGGGATTATTTGCAAGATGCGCATTTGTTGTACTGGGTTCTTTTCCTTTATTTTGTAAATGTTTTCTCCTTAATAATTGTACAATGTAAGGGTTGCGTAGGGTTATCGCAAGACCTTGCGGTATTAGAAGAACAGAGTTTCAGTGATCTTGCATTGCATCAGGTTTCCATTGCACTGCAGCAATAGATGGGCCAGGAGCTCCTGTGAGCATCAAACAGTTACTGAAAAAGGGCCCAGTATGAAGTCTCATGGTAGCTTACAGCCAGGAAGATGTTTGGCTTGCCAGGCTGAGGAATGCTGGTAGCACATAGTTTAGCATTGCTTCCTTCCACAGTCATACTTGTAATATGAAATGAGTTTGGACTAGGGTGGTAAGCTCCACTAGGGCAGGGGCTCAATAATAAAAAAATCACTGCACAGTCCTGCTTAGTACTATACCGAACCCACGCGAACTCAACTTGCCCAATACGGGGCTACTGTGGGGGCTCACGAGGGGCTGATAAACAACATCTAAGGGGCTGCTTTATTTAAAAATTAAATATGAATAAAATAAAAAGACACACTGGTATGCTCACATGCGTGTAACTGGGACACACAGGTATGCTCACATGTGTGTAACTGGGAGATGTGAAAAACGAAAATAAGGAATCTGCCACAAAATATGTAAATAAAAATGCAATAAAAAAAATTGAAAAAAAGAAACCCACCAGCTTTTAACAAATTAAGTCTCCAGACTCCGTGGAGGGGAAATATCCAATCTTGATCCTTTGGTATACACCAGTTTATTTGCATCCCAGCATTAAGTTCGAGATTATCTTAATCCCTAAAAAGGGAGAAGGGGGTACAAATTCGGAGGCTTTGGCCCCTAGTTTTTCAGTTTGTCCAGTAATGTGGTAATTACAGTATATATTTGCTTTGTTAAAGTCCTTTCCGTTCCACACCAAGATAGAAGTGGAGGTGAAAGCCTGTGTATTGTTCCTGATTTGCGTGTGCCTCTCTAATTTTTATTCACTTTCTTGACACTGTCCTCTTCCTCTTGCCTCTTCTCATAATGTGAAAAGTGATCAAATATGGAGGTGGTATGTTTGTAGCTAGCTATGATTCGGAGAACTTGGCGAGCTTTTTTCAGGGGGACCAACTGTCGCTGAAATGATGGGTTTTTTAAACTGTGCATGTCCTGTTTAAACAACATAAGGGTGGGTTGGAGGGCCGAAGGAAATTCCATCTTACACATCTTTTTTTTCTTTGCATTATGTTCTCTTTGATGCCTAGTTTTTAAAAATGCAATCCTGTCTGCCACTGCAGTGCCACTCCTAGATGGGCCACGTGTTTGTGCCGCCCACTTGTGTCACTTAGCTTAGTCATCCAGCTACCTCGGTGAAACCTTTTGACCTAAAAACAATATTGTGAGGTGTGAGGTGTTCAGAATAGACTGGAAGTGAGTGGAAATTAATGTTATTGAGGTTAATAATACTGTAGGAACAATTTTAAAAAAAGATCTGTGATTTCATCTGTTTTTATGTTTTGTTTTTTTCAAAAAAATCCATATCCAAAACCAAAACCCGAAAAGGTTGGTTTTGGCAAAATCAATCCAGATCCAAAACATGAACGGAGATCCAGATCCAAAACCAAAAGATAAAACACGAAAAGTGTCCAGTACAAATCTCTAACGATAACGATATTTTTTAAAAAGATCTATTGTTCATATCGTCTAGTGTGTATGCCTGAATGATGAACGATGCACACACCTGCAGGTCGTTCTCGTTCAGGCATTATCTACTGAACATGCAGCTCAGCTTTAACTGTATCGTTGAGCTGCATGTTTGGAGAGTGCGGGGAATGATGTAACTGAACGACACCGTTCATCGATATCATTCAGTGTGTATGCAATTGCGATCTTGCCTAATTAGCAATCAACAATATAGCACGGATTGCTAACTAGGGGAGGTTACCCAGTGTGTAGCCAGCATAAGAGAATATTGTAATACAATTTGTTAAATTGTATTTACTCCTATCGAGTGGTTGATTAGTTAATTCGATCTGGGACCCTCTGTGCACTGCTCAAGTCACTTTTTCTTGAATAAGTGTGCAAAACTTCTTGTGTGGAATGATTACCTAGTATATGAGATGTTCACATTATTCTCTGTTATTTTAGCTAAACTATGAGCTCTGAAACTACCTGAGGGATTTCCAAATTTCACTGAATCTGCGTACTGACCCTGCTATTTTTATTTGGTCATGAACCAGATTAATATAATAATCTGGTGTAGTCCCATCTGAGTGAAATTTAATACACTTTCTGTCCTGCTTACCTCCATAATATGCTGGCTTTCTCTAACTGCAGAGAGACAAAAGCTGTGTGTGTCCTAATCTCCTGTCAGATAATCGCAACGGCTAACAGAAGCTGCCTTCCTGTACCTGCTTTCTCTGACTTTTAATGAACAAAACTAGTTCTTGTGAGTCATAGTAAATAACTTTATAATGATAAGTGTGGGGCAAATTTACCTACCTTCCACTGACATATTTATAATGGGTGCAGTAGTGTGTATGTGCACATGGAACCCCGGGGTCCAGGGGAGGGCGACAATGCATACCACGCACTCATTTTTTCAATACTTACTCTCTGGAGTCCCCATTGTGGCAGCCATTTTCCCTGTGTTTTGTGCATGCACAGTCAGAAAATCACTGGGAAAATGGCCACCACGCCATTTTCCCCAGACACCTGCACTTTAGACTCTGGGATAGCGCTAGGGTCTACTAGTGACCCTAGTGCCCAGAGTCTACAGTGCAGCTGGTTAGAGAGGAGGGGGCCCAGATGGAGTCTCCACGTGTACTTCCTCCTCTCTTGAAGCACCTATGCTACCATAAAAAAAAACATAACTAGCAATATCCTAATATCTATATTCCTTACAATTAGTATTAGCACTTGTGCAACCCCATGATATCTGCAGGAAACCTGTCAGAAACAGGTGTCCCAACTGTGTCTAAAATGTGACATGGACACAACTTCTAACAACTTCAGGTGCAGCGTGTAACGCATGTACCCCAGGGACGTGCGATGTACACACCATGTTTTGCAATTCCGACAAGGACATTCCGTTCAAAATTAGGAGATACAGTACTGTACATCCATTTACACAAATGTGCCTAATTTAAAATCATCCCCTAAGTGGTATAGTTGGTGCCAATACACAGTCCCTGGCATCTGTATAGGAACCGTAAAAATCAAGTAGTTGCAGCACTTGAAACGCCTAAATCCTGACTTTCAATGCAATATCTTATTTTTCCATTTCTAGAACAGTCTCAGATGTATATACATTCCTGTGAACCATACATGGAAGAATAGAGATATGTATATTATGGTGACAAAAAGTGGTGGTTGACTCATCCTGCTCTAGCAGTTAACATTGGCTCACTTGGACTCAACAAATAGCTAATAAAGTATGAAGGAGAGAGTATACATACTACACATGGACTCTTCACATGGGGCCTTGCTTCAGGATCACAGCCAACTGGTTTATCACACTTTATCCCACTAAACAGCATCCAACACAGGATGAACCAAGTGACAAGGGATGAGCTGTTTGAGCAAAGAGACATGCAGGGCCAGCGCCACCATTAGGCAGCTGCCTATGGGCGCCGGAACCTAGAGGGGCGGTGCTCAGTGGAATTTGTCACAGTATGTGCACAGCGCTCACTGGGACAGATGTATTAACCTGGAGAAGCATAAGAAGTGATAAACTAGTGATAAGTGCAAGGTGATAATCGCACCAGCCAATCAGTTCCTAACTGTTAATTTACATGTTGGAGCTGATTGGCTGGTGCGTTTATCACCTTGCACATATCACTGGTTTATCACTTCTTCATGACTTCTCCAGGTTAATACATCTGCCCCACTGTGAGGAAAGTGCCCCATCTCTCTGCACATCCAGTGTCAGATCTGCTGGGACCGAGCCGCATGTCAGGGACCTGTCTCCACCCCCCCTTTCTGCTGTTGTTCACCAGGTGAACAACAAGGGTAAGAATGCTTGGGATAATGAACTTCGGGATGCTGGTGTCGGTCTTATGACTGCCGGCATCCCCACCACCAGTAGACAATATCACAGCCACTGCTGGTACCCACCATTGGAGGATTATTTCTGTCAATATTGCTGAGTGGATATCTCTTCTATGGCCACAGGTATTCCATAGACAAGACTTGCAGTCTCCTGATATCTTACTAATATTGTACATAATTGTATGCACAATATCAAGAGTAGGCAACATTTCTCTCATTGGTCTTGATTCAATTCAGCATGCTGATAATAGAACCAGGAAGGAGGCCCTGGAGCTATGCAATTCAGTGCGATGTTAAGTCTGACTACAGGAATCCAACAAAACTACTGTAGTGCCGCGATGCTGTTTTATGCCTTTGCGCGGCGCAAATAGCATAGTAACAGAGCACTTAAGTCAGAGAATGCCGGTTTAAGGCATGAAAACGGCATTCTCTGTAATAGCACACTGAATTGATTAGCTCGGGGACTTCCTTCCCAGGGCTATTATCAGTGCAATTGAATCGATCACTTTGGGTGCCAGACACTCAACATTGCAAGCAAAAGAAAATTCTGCAGTGCCACCATCATTACAACATACAGTATATACAGATTATACCGGTCCAGCTGTGACAGGAAGCCTGGCAGCCACTGAAGAATTTGTTTTCAAAGGGACATCCGCCGGTTGTTCTCCCTCATCCAGAGCCACAGCAAATGGCAGAAGGACAACCACTGTCAGTGCCTCGCACCTCAGAGGGCTGTCAGTCATGTGTCAGTCAGTATGTCAATTTTCAGTGATATATTATAAGGATTGGCAAACACCTGTGACCAGATACATTTGTCCATATATAAATGTTGGTGGTATTTTTTTAATATATGTAGAAAAAAGTTGTGCATTCCACGACAGTGGAACGCAACCGCCGGTGATTATGAGAGCCGGAGTAGTCCGTAACTTTGCGGCTGCTGTTTGTGGATTGAGCGGCATGAATAGTACCCTATCCAAGGTGGTTAGTGTATATGGCCACTGTATGTTATATAGATATTGCGTTGCCTATTTATATTAGTGAGTATTCTATTAAGGCTTTTTAACAGTGGCACTCCTGATTGTGATACACCAACATCAGGTGTTATTAATAATTATTGAGAGCTTCACTATTTAAGGCAAAAAGTATGGACACAGGTTATTTGCCTTTGGAGATGGTGGTTGTGACATGATGAAGGTCCACTAAGGGACCGGAACGTCTATATACAGTATATATATATATATATAAATATATATATATATGTATATACATACATATATATATATATATATATATATACATATATACACACACACATACATACAGTTGTGCTCATAAGTTTACATACCCTAGCAGAATTTGTGATTTTCTGTCCATTTGTCAGAGAATATGAATGATAACTCACAAACTTTTCTTTCACTCATGGTTAGTGGTTGGGTGAAGCCATTTCTTGTCAAACAACTGTGTTTACTCTTTTTGAATCATAATGACAACAGAAACTAGCCAAATGAGCCTGATCAAAAGTTTACATACCCCAGTTCTTAATACCGTGTGTTGCCCCCTTTAACATCAATGACAGCTTGAAGTCTTTTGTGGTAGTTGTGGATGAGGCTCTTTATTTTCTCAGATGGTAAAGCTGCCCATTCTTCTTGGCAAAAAGCCTCCAGTTCCTGTAAATTCTTGGGCTGTCCTGCATGAACTGCACGTTTGAGATCTCCCCAGAGTGGCTCAATGATATTGAGGTCAGGAGACTGAGATGGCCACTCCAGAACCTTCACTTTATTCTGCTGTAGCCAATGACAGGTCGACTTGGCCTTGTGTTTTGGATCATTGTCATGTTGGAACGTCCAAGTACGTCCCATGCGCAGCTTCCGGGCTGATGAGTGCAAATTTTCCTCCAGTATTTTCTGATAACATGCTGCATTCATCTTGCCATTAATTTTGACCAAGTTTCCAGTGCCTTTGTAGCTCACACATCTGCAATACATCATCGATCCACCTCCGTGTTTCACAGTAGGAATGGTGTACCTTTCATCATAGGCCTTGTTGACTCCTCTCCAAATGTAACGTTTATGGTTGTGGCCAAAAAGTACAATTTTGGTCTCATCACTCCAAATGACTTTGTTCCAGAAGTTTTGAGGCTTGTCTCTGTGCTGTTTGGAGTATTGTAAGTGGGATGCTTTGTGGCATTTGTGTAGTAATGGCTTTCTTCTGGCGACTCGACCATGCAGCCCATTTTTCTTCAAATGCCTCCTTATTGTGCATCTTGAAACAACCACACCACTTTTTTTCAGAGTTCTGTATTTCAGCTGAAGTTATTTGTGGATTTTTCTTTGCATCCCGAACAATTTTCCTGGCAGTTGTGGCTGAAACTTTTGTTGGTCTACCTGACCGTGATTTGGTTTCCACAGAATCCCTAATTTTCCACTTCTTAATTAAAGTTTGAACACTGCTGATTGGCATTCTCAATTGCTTGGATATCTTTTTCTATCCCTTTCCTGTTTTATACAGTTCAATTACCTTTTCCTGCAGATCCTTTGACAATTCTTTTGCTTTCCCCATGACTCAGAATCTAGACACGTCAGTGCAGCACTGGATGAAAGATGCAAGGGTCTTTCAGGAGTCCAGAAACTCACTGACCTTTTATACACACACACTGATTACAAGCAAACAGATCACAGGTGAGGATGGTTACCTTTAGTAGCCATTCAAACCCGTTTGTGTCAACTTGTGTGCATGTTATCAGGCCAAAATCTCCAGGGTATGTAAACTTTTGATCAGGGTCATTTGGGTTGTTTCTATTGTCAATATGATTTAAAAAGAGTAAACACAGTTGTTTGACAATAAATCACCCAACCACTAACCATTAGTGAAAGAAAAGTTTGCGAGTTATCATTCATATTCTCTGACAAATGGCCAGAAAATCACAAATTCTGCTAGGGTATGTAAAATTATGAGCACAACTGTATAATATATATATATATATATATATATATATATATATATATATGGAAAACGGAGTGGGTCCGGCACAGCCACTTGTAGAGAATAGTACATTGGGTGCCCTCACAAAAAGGCAGATAGCAGACACAGGGTGGTGCGGCACTCCAATGATTCACAAAGGCAGAGGTATTTTGAATACAACGTTTCAATGCCCGTTTATTAGAATGGCATTTTCGTCAGGTATAATACAAATAAGCAGAACAGCTTACCTTAAATAGACAGTACCACCCATCGTGGCGCGAATGCCGCAGCGGGACTGCACACCCGGTGGCCGCGCGAATAAATGACGTCATGCCGCTCTGAAACAGAAGCGTGCAGCGTCACGTGACTAAGCCCATCACCAAGGAAACAAGATACAGAAGTACAATGTACGGCTGACCGGAATACCAATCCAGTATAGAGACTTAAGTATTATCACATATAGAACAATATAACAAGACCATATGAAAAAGCTAAAGAGGGCTATTAGCATGAAAAAATATCTATGCTTTAATACCTCAACATTATATCCCATACAGAAAATTCAAAAAAGGAATAGGAGACAAACATAGAGTATTAAATACTGTTGGCCAAAACACTGATCCCAGAATGTTCATTAAGGCCCCTCGGTGAAAGAGTCCCCAAGCGGAAAATCCACTTAGCCTCACATTGCAATAACTTGAGGCCACGGTTACCACCACGTAGGGAATGGGGAATGTGGTCAATCATCCTATACTTTAATGAAGCGAGGCTATGCGCAGCCAGCGCAAAATGCCTTGCGACTGGCTGATCGCTCTTACCAGAAACCAAGGCAGCTTTAATGGAAGAACGATGGGCTGCCATACGTTCTTTAAACAGTCGTTCAGTCTTTCCAATATAGGAAAGACCACAGGGGCAGATTATTTGATAAACGGTATAGACAGAGTTACAAGTAAGTCTATGATAAATCTTAAGGGCTTTACCAGTAAGAGGATGATAGAATAAATCTCCAGGGATTAAATATTTACAAGTCACACAAGTGCAACGTATGCATCCTAGTTTACCCCTATAAATATTAGGGGCAGGTTGCGTAATATCAGATTTAACAAGAATATCACGGATATTACGTCCGCGTTTATAGCTTGGCATAAATTCTATATCAGACAAATTACAGTCTGGATCAGACTTAATAATAGGCCAAAGATTCTTGGCTATTTTATTAATCTTAGGACTAATCGGTGTATACTGTGTGGGTCACACAGTATACACCGATTAGTCCTAAGATTAATAAAATAGCCAAGAATCTTTGGCCTATTATTAAGTCTGATCCAGACTGTAATTTGTCTGATATAGAACTTATGCCAAGCTATAAACGCGGACGTAATATCCGTGATATTCTTGTTAAATCTGATATTACGCAACCTGCCCCTAATATTTATAGGGGTAAACTAGGATGCATACGTTGCACCTGTGTGACTTGTAAATATTTAATCCCTGGAGATTTATTCTATCATCCTCTTACTGGTAAAGCCCTTAAGATTTATCATAGACTTACTTGTAACTCTGTCTATACCGTTTATCAAATAATCTGCCCCTGTGGTCTTTCCTATATTGGAAAGACTGAACAACCGTTTAAAGAACGTATGGCAGCCCATCGTTCTTCCATTAAAGCTGCCTTGGTTTCTGGTAAGAGCGATCAGCCAGTCGCAAGGCATTTTGCGCTGGCTGCGCATAGCCTCGCTTCATTAAAGTATAGGATGATTGACCACATTCCCCATTCCCTACGTGGTGGTAACCGTGGCCTCAAGTTATTGCAATGTGAGGCTAAGTGGATTTTCCGCTTGGGGACTCTTTCACCGAGGGGCCTTAATGAACATTCTGGGATCAGTGTTTTGGCCAACAGTATTTAATACTCTATGTTTGTCTCCTATTCCTTTTTTGAATTTTCTGTATGGGATATAATGTTGAGGTATTAAAGCATAGATATTATTTCATGCTAATAGCCCTCTTTAGCTTTTTCATATTGTCTTGTTATATTGTTCTATATGTGATAATACTTAAGTCTCTATACTGGATTGGTATTCCGGTCAGCCGTACAGTGTACTTCTGTATCTTGTTTCCTTGGTGATGGGCTTAGTCACGTGACGCTGCACGCTTCTGTTTCAGAGCGGCATGACGTCATTTATTCGCGCGGCCACCGGGTGTGCAGTCCCACTGCGGCATTCGCGCCACGATGGGTGATACTGTCTATTTAAGGTAAGCTGTTCTGCTTATTTGTATTATACCTGACGAAAAATGCCATTCTAATAAACGGGCATTGAAACGTTGCATTCAAAATACCTCTGCCTTTGTGAATCATTGGAGTGCCGCACCACCCTGTGTCTGCTATATATATATATATATATATATATATATTAGAGATGTGCACCGGAAAATTTTCGGGTTTTGGATTTTGTTTTTGGATTAGGTTCCGCGGCCGTGTGTTGGATTCGGACGCGTTTTGGAAAAACCTCCCTGTTGGTCACCAAAATGCTGCACTGTACTACTATATATATATATATATTGCTCACAACAATGCAGCACAGATATGGATGGATACTTGCAGTGACACGGAGTTGCAAGATACAGCAATGGACTACTGTACTGTACTGCTATACTGGTGGTCACCAAAATGCTGCACTGTACTACAATATATACTGCTCACAACAATGCAGCACAGATATGGATGGATACTTGCAGTGACACGGAGCTGCAAGATACAGCAATGGACTACTGTACTGTACAACTATATACTGGTCACCAAAATGCTGCACTGTACTACAATATATACTGCTCACAACACTGCAGCACAGATATGGATGGATACTTGCAGTGACACAGAGCTGCAAGATACAGCAATGGCCTACTGTACTGTACAACTATATTCTGTTGGTCACCAAAATGCTGCACTGTACTACTATATATATACTGCTCACAACAATGCAGCACAGCTATGGATGGATACTTGCAGTGACACGGAGCTGCAAGATACAGCAATGGACTACTGTACTGTACTACTATACTGGTGGTCACCAAAATGCTGCACTGTACTACTATATATACTGCTCACAACAATGCAGCACAGATATGGATACTTGCAGTGACACAGAGCTGCAAGATACAGCAATGGACTACTGTACTACTATACTGGTGGTCACCAAAATGCTGCATTGTATTACTATATATAATATATATATATACTAGTCACACAACAATGCAGCAGATATTGAGCACTGATGATCAGGATACTGTCTAGAACTGAGTCTGACACGGAGCTGCAAGATACAGCAATGGCCTACTGTACTGTACTATAATTATATACTGGTGGTCCCCACAATGCAGCACACTGATCAGATATTTGCAGCACACTGAGCACAGATATGGATCTTTTCAGGCAGAGAACGTAGATATTTGCAGCACACTGAGCACAGATATGGAGCGTTTTCAGGCAGAGAACGTAGTTATTTGCAGCACACTGAGCACAGATATTTTCAGCACACTGAGAACAGATATGGAGCTTTTCAGGGAGAGAACGTAGACACGTCCTCTCCATTCAATCTCCAATACACGAGTGAAAATGGCGGCGACGCGCGGCTCTTTATATGGAATGCGAATCTCGTGAGAATCCGACAGCGGGATGATGACGTTCGGCCTCATTCGGGTTAACCGAGCAAGGCGGGAAGATCTGAGGCTGCCTCGGACCCGTGTAAAATAGGTGAAGTTCGGGGGGGGTTCGGATCTCAATGAACCGAACCCACTCATCTCTAATATATATATATATATATATATATATGTACACGTCACTCCGGCACTCTTGGCCTCCCCAGATGGGTGTAACTTGCTCCGGTGCCCTCCTCAGGGTAAAACCCTTGTATAAACACAAATGGAAAATAAGAGGCGGCACTCAGCAGACTTGTGAAGAACTTCAATGCAGTGTAATCAGTACGGCCAAAACTCTCCCTGCTCATAACCTCTAACCCAAACTGCCCTAACTCCATCCCCCAAACTAACCCTAATACCCTAACCCTACCCACTAATACAATCCTAATACTCTATCTCTAATTTCCTAACCCAATCTAGTAAACTAATCATAATACCCTAACCCAGTCGTTCCCAAACTTTTTTGAACCACATCGCCCTAGAGCATTACAATTTATTTCACGGCACCTCAAGGCCAAAAGTTTCTCATTGATAAATTTAGAAAACAATATTACATTAATTAAATTGTGTTTATATGTCATCCTTAGGTTCAGTTGTTTGGTGAGAGAAAGGATTCACTTCTGTTTATCCACATATTTTGTGATTTATAAACCACCAGCACTGGGTTTGCCTTTTACACTGACCATAAATTATTTGAATTGGTCCTGAACCACCAATGCAAGGCACCCCTGCAAGTGTCTCGAGGCACCTCAGGGTGCCATGGCACGCAGTTTGAGAACCCCGCTGCCCTAACCTAAACCTAATACCTTAGCCCCTAATCCAAAAGGGCAGACTGGATGGGCCATGTGCTTCTTATCTGCCAACAAATTCTATTGGTTTGGCACTAATTCACATTTAGCATGCGGCTATGGAACTTATAAGATGGCCCCCGCACCTTTTCACTTGAGGGGCAGAGTATTTCTATTTGGGGGGGGGGGGGGGGGCTTGCACCAAAGATTTGCCTAGGGTGCTGAGAAACATTGCTCCGGCCATGGAGACATGGAATATAATACTGGAATATGTAGCTTCACTCAGAATGAAATACATACAGTAGAGACTGTTTCTGAGTAGCACGTTATGTGGTCACAATTCTGGCCACGTGAAGCAGCCGGTAATCCCTTGTGAGCATCTGCCTGTATACTGAGTCAGATGCATCTATGTATCTACATTGCCTCCAGCCCTTTATCCACACGGCCACGGGACTCTTCTTCTACATGTGAATGCTTCATTACCATCCAGTAAAAACGTAATTGCTTGTAAGTGCTGTAAGTTGCATATGCAGGCCACACACATGAGCAGTTTGATAAATGTGACAAGGTCTGTCAACATTTAGAAATGCATGCATCTCAGGACCATGCCTGCACTGCTTTAAAAGAACATAATACCCAGACATTTAGGAATATATTTATCTTAATCCGGATCTCAGATGCGGATGTTAGAAATTTGCCACAATTCTTCTTGCGATAATTAAATACATTGCAAGGATGTACAGTGCATCCGGACTGTGGGGGTAATTCCAAGTTGATCGCAGCAGGATTTTTGATAGCAACTGGGCAAAACCATGTGCACTGCAGGGTGGGCAGATATAATATGTGCAGAGAGAGTTAGATTTGGGTGGGGTGTGTTCAATCTGCAATCTAATTTGCAGTGTAAAAATAAAGCAGCCAGTATTACCCTGCACAGAAATAAAATAACCCACCCAAATCTAACTCTCTCTGCACATGTTATATCTGCCTCCCCTGCAGTGCACATGGTTTTGCCCAGTTGCTATCAACAATCCTGCTGCGATCAACTTGGAATTACCCCCTGTATTCATAGCGCTTCTCTTTTTCCACATTTTGTTATGTTACAGCCTTATTCCAAAATAGAACAAATTATTTTTTTCCCTCAAAATTCTACACACAATACCCCATAATGACAATGTGAAAAAAAGTTTTGAGATTTTTGCAAATGTATGAAATATAGAAAACTAAGAAATCACATGTACATAATTAGTCACAGACTTTGCCATGAAGCTCAAAATTGAGCTCAGGTGCATCCTGTTTCCACTGATCATCCTTGAGATGTTCCTACAGCTTCATTGGAGTCCACCTATGGTAAATTCAGTTGATTGGACATGATTTGGAAAGGCACACACCTGTCTATATAAGGTCCCACACTTCACAGTGCATGACTGAGCACAAACCAAGCATGAAGTCAAAGGAATTAGGCACAAATCTGGGGAAGGGTACAGAAAAATATCTGCTGCTTTGAAGGTCCCAATGAGCACAGTCACCTCTATCATCCATAAATGGATGAACTTCGGAACCACCAGGACTGTTCCTAGAGCTGGCCAGCCGTCTAAACTGAGCGATCGGTGGAGAAGGACCCTAGTCAGAGAGTTGACAAAGAACCCGATGGTCACTCTGTCAGAGCTACAGCATTCCTCTGTGGAGAGAGGAGAACCTTCCAGAAGGACAACTATCGCTGCAGCAATCCACCAATCCGGCCTGTATAGTAGAATGGCCATCCAGAAGCCACTCCTTAGTAAACAGCACATGGCAGCCCACCTGTATTTTGCCAAAGTGCACCTGAAGGACTCACAGACCATGAGAAATAAAATTCTCTGGTCTGATGAGACAAAGATTGAACTCTTTGGCATGAATGCCAGGTGTCATGTTTGGAGGAAACCAGGCACCATCCCTACAATGAAGCATGGTGGTGGCAGCATCATGCTGTGGGGATGTTTTTCAGTGCAGGAACTGGGAGACTAGTCAGGATAGAGGGAAAGATGAATGCAGCAATGTACATCCTGGATGGAAATCTGCTCCAGAGCACTCTTGAACTCAGACGGGGCAACGGTTCATCTTTCAGCAGAAAAACTACTCTAAACAAACAGCCAAGATATCAAAGGAGTGGCTTCAGGACAACTCTGTGAATGTCCTTGAGTGGCCCAGCCAGAGCCCAGACTTGAATCCGATTGAACATCTCTGGAGAGATCTGAAAATGGCTGTGCAGCGATGCTTCCCATCCAACCTGATGGAGCTTCAGAGGTGCTGCAAAGAGGAATGGGCAAAACTTCCCAAAGATAGGTGTGCCAAGCTAATGGCATCATATTCATATTGAGGCTGTAATTGCTGCCAAAAATGCATCAACAAAGTATTGAGCAAAGGCTGTGAATACATATGTACATGTGATTTCTTAGTTTTTTATTTTTAATACATTTGCAAGAATCTAAAAAAAAAACTATTTTCATGTTGTCATTATGAGGTATTGTGTGTAGAAACTTGAGGGGAAAAATTTATATATTCCATGTTGGAATAAGGCTGTAACATAACAAAATGTGGAAAAGTGAAGCGCTGTGAATACTTTCTGGATGCACTGTATCAATTATCGCAAGCAGGGACATGGCTTGCAAGAATATCCTGTACCGGTGAATCCCCTCCGTCAATTATCACTGCATTTTTTCTGAATGTAGCTGCGCTTGAGCCTCCCCACTGCTACTGCCTGCTACCCAGCTCCTGCTCTTGCTGCCTGAAACCCTCCCACCGCTGACTTTTTTTGTGTGTAAATTCAGCAGGTCGCATTTCCCATTACAAGTATATGATTACTGAAAAAAATACGATATTAAGGGCTTGGAGGAAAATTTTACAAGTTCTCCATTTGTCCTTTAGTACATTAAGGCGGTACTATAATAATGTGAAATTTTACATTATTTTAGAAAAAAAATAATGTTGATAAATATGCATGTTATGAGTTAAAGAGACTGCTCTAAATGTGATTATAAAATATATAAGAAATTCTGGGCATGTAACTGAGCTTGGCCTTTATCAGATAAATTACTTTATGTGTAGAGAATACAGAACAGGCTTATTATTATATTCAAGATGGTCATGTTAAGTTCAAATCCTGATATATAGAAAATACTGTACAGTATGTCTGATTACCGAGAAGATAGAAATGCATATTGGTAAAGAGAACTATTTCCTTAGCTAAATATAATTGTATTCTTTCATTGTCTGGAGCTCCATGTAATAAAGTCAGAAGATAAAGAGTATCTTGTAAATTGAAGTGTGAACATTTCTCCTGATACAGTATCTAATTTCTATATATAAAAAAAACAAAAAAAAAACCTGCCTCTGGACATTCTCACTGTAGTGCTCTTTTACATCATTCAGTAGTTGCCTACCCTCCCTCCACCATTGTCTAGGAGACTCCTGGCACTATGGGAAATCCCCTGTTGCCCCGGGAAGGTAGGTAAAGCTCCCAGAATCCCAAATGCTGCTTTGCCTATGCCAGAGTGTGCACGTGTGACTCAGCCCATTATTACTAGAGATGAGCGCCTGAAATTTTTCGGGTTTTGTGTTTTGGTTTTGGGTTCGGTTCCGCGGCCGTGTTTTGGGTTCGACCGCGTTTTGGCAAAACCTCACCGAATTTTTTTTGTCGGATTCGGGTGTGTTTTGGATTCGGGTGTTTTTTTCAAAAAACCCTAAAAAACAGCTTAAATCATAGAATTTGGGGGTAATTTTGATCCCAAAGTATTATTAACCTCAAAAAACATAATTTACACTCATTTTCAGCCTATTCTGAACACATCACACCTCACAATATTATTTTTAGTCCTAAAATTTGCACCGAGGTCGCTGTGTGAGTAAGATAAGCGACCCTAGTGGCCGACACAAACACCGGGCCCATCTAGGAGTGGCACTGCAGTGTCACGCAGGATGTCCCTTCCAAAAAACCCTCCCCAAACAGCACATGACGCAAAGAAAAAAAGAGGCGCAATGAGGTAGCTGACTGTGTGAGAAAGATAAGCGACCCTAGTGGCCGACACAAACACCGGGCCCATCTAGGAGTGGCACTGCAGTGTCACGCAGGATGTCCCTTCCAAAAAACCCTCCCCAATCAGCACATGATGCAAAGAAAAAGAAAAGAAAAAAGAGGTGCAAGATGGAATTATCCTTGGGCCCTCCCACCCACCCTTATGTTGTATAAACAAAACAGGACATGCACACTTTAACCAACCCATCATTTCAGTGACAGGGTCTGCCACACGACTGTGACTGATATGACGGGTTGGTTTGGACCCCCCCCAAAAAAGAAGCAATTAATCTCTCCTTGCACAAACTGGCTCTACAGAGGCAAGATGTCCACCTCATCTTCACCCTCCGATATATCACCGTGTACATCCCCCTCCTCACAGATTATCAATTCGTCCCCACTGGAATCCACCATCTCAGCTCCCTGTGTACTTTGTGGAGGCAATTGCTGCTGGTCAATGTCTCCGCGGAGGAATTGATTATAATTCATTTTAATGAACATCATCTTCTCCACATTTTCTGGATGTAACCTCGTACGCCGATTGCTGACAAGGTGAGCGGCGGCACTAAACACTCTTTCGGAGTACACACTTGTGGGAGGGCAACTTAGGTAGAATAAAGCCAGTTTGTGCAAGGGCCTCCAAATTGCCTCTTTTTCCTGCCAGTATAAGTACGGACTGTGTGACGTGCCTACTTGGATGCGGTCACTCATATAATCCTCCACCATTCTATCAATGTTGAGAGAATCATATGCAGTGACAGTAGACGACATGTCCGTAATCGTTGTCAGGTCCTTCAGTCCGGACCAGATGTCAGCATCAGCAGTCGCTCCAGACTGCCCTGCATCACCGCCAGCGGGTGGGCTCGGAATTCTGAGCCTTTTCCTCGCACCCCCAGTTGCGGGAGAATGTGAAGGAGGAGATGTTGACAGGTCGCGTTCCGCTTGACTTGACAATTTTGTCACCAGCAGGTCTTTCAACCCCAGCAGACCTGTGTCTGCCGGAAAGAGAGATCCAAGGTAGGCTTTAAATCTAGGATCGAGCACGGTGGCCAAAATGTAGTGCTCTGATTTCAACAGATTGACCACCCGTGAATCCTTGTTAAGCGAATTAAGGGCTGCATCCACAAGTCCCACATGCCTAGCGGAATCGCTCCGTGTTAGCTCCTTCTTCAATGCCTCCAGCTTCTTCTGCAAAAGCCTGATGAGGGGAATGACCTGACTCAGGCTGGCAGTGTCTGAACTGACTTCACGTGTGGCAAGTTCAAAGGGCATCAGAACCTTGCACAACGTTGAAATCATTCTCCACTGCACTTGAGACAGGTGCATTCCATCTCCTATATCGTGCTCAATTGTATAGGCTTGAATGGCCTTTTGCTGCTCCTCCAACCTCTGAAGCATATAGAGGGTTGAATTCCACCTCGTTACCACTTCTTGCTTCAGATGATGGCAGGGCAGGTTCAGTAGTTTTTGGTGGTGCTCCAGTCTTCTGTACGTGGTGCCTGTACGCCGAAAGTGTCCCGCAATTTTTCTGGCCACCGACAGCATCTCTTGCACGCCCCTGTCGTTTTTTAAAAAATTCTGCACCACCAAATTCAAGGTATGTGCAAAACATGGGACGTGCTGGAATTTGCCCATATTTAATGCACACACAATATTGCTGGCGTTGTCCGATGCCACAAATCCACAGGAGAGTCCAATTGGGGTAAGCCATTCCGCGATGATCTTCCTCAGTTGCCGTAAGAGGTTTTCAGCTGTGTGCGTATTCTGGAAAGCGGTGATACAAAGCGTAGCCTGCCTAGGAAAGAGTTGGCGTTTGCGAGATGCTGCTACTGGTGCCGCCGCTGCTGTTCTTGCGGCGGGAGTCCATACATCTACCCAGTGGGCTGTCACAGTCATATAGTCCTGACCCTGCCCTGCTCCACTTGTCCACATGTCCGTGGTTAAGTGGACATTGGGTACAACTGCATTTTTTAGGACACTGGTGAGTCTTTTTCTGACGTCCGTGTACATTCTCGGTATCGCCTGCCTAGAGAAGTGGAACCTAGATGGTATTTGGTAACGGGGGCACACTGCCTCAATAAATTGTCTAGTTCCCTGTGAACTAACGGCGGATACCGGACGCACGTCTAACACCAACATAGTTGTCAAGGACTCAGTTATCCGCTTTGCAGTAGGATGACTGCTGTGATATTTCATCTTCCTCGCAAAGGACTGTTGAACAGTCAATTGCTTACTGGAAGTAGTACAAGTGGGCTTACGACTTCCCCTCTGGGATGACCATCGACTCCCAGCGGCAACAACAGCAGCGCCAGCAGCAGTAGGCGTTACACGCAAGGATGCATCGGAGGAATCACAGGCAGGAGAGGACTCGTCAGACTTGCCAGTGACATGGCCTGCAGGACTATTGGCATTCCTGGGGAAGGAGGAAATTGACACTGAGGGAGTTGGTGGGGTGGTTTGCGTGAGCTTGGTTACAAGAGGAAGGGATTTACTGGTCAGTGGACTGCTTCCGCTGTCACCCAAAGTTTTTGAACTTGTCACTGACTTATTATGAATGCGCTGCAGGTGACGTATAAGGGAGGATGTTCCGAGGTGGTTAACGTCCTTACCCCTACTTATTACAGCTTGACAAAGGGAACACACGGCTTGACACCTGTTGTCCGCATTTCTGGTGAAATACCTCCACACCGAAGAGCTGATTTTTTTGGTATTTTCACCTGGCATGTCAACGGCCATATTCCTCCCACGGACAACAGGTGTCTCCCCGGGTGCCTGACTTAAACAAACCACCTCACCATCAGAATCCTCCTGGTCAATTTCCTCCCCAGCGCCAGCAACACCCATATCCTCCTCATCCTGGTGTACTTCAACACTGACATCTTCAATCTGACTATCAGGAACTGGACTGCGGGTGCTCCTTCCAGCACTTGCAGGGGGCATGCAAATAGTGGAAGGCGCATGCTCTTCACGTCCAGTGTTGGGAAGGTCAGGCATCGCAAACGACACAATTGGACTCTCCTTGTGGATTTGGGATTTTAAAGAACGCACAGTTCTTTGCGGTGCTTTTGCCAGCTTGAGTCTTTTCAGTTTTCTAGCGAGAGGCTGAGTGCTTCCATCCTCATGTGAAGCTGAACCACTAGCCATGAACATAGGCCAGGGCCTCAGCCGTTCCTTGCCACTCCGTGTGGTAAATGGCATATTGGCAAGTTTACGCTTCTCCTCCGACAATTTTATTTTAGGTTTTGGAGTCCTTTTTTTTCTGATATTTGGTGTTTTGGATTTGACATGCTCTGTACTATGACATTGGGCATCGGCCTTGGCAGACGACGTTGCTGGCATTTCATCGTCTCGGCCATGACTAGTGGCAGCAGCTTCAGCACGAGGTGGAAGTGGATCTTGATCTTTCCCTAATTTTGGAACCTCAACTTTTTTGTTCTCCATATTTTATAGGCAGAACTAAAAGGCACCTCAGGTAAACAATGGAGATGGATGGATTGGATACTAGTATACAATTATGGACGGACTGCCACGGTTAGGTGGTATAAAAAAACCACGGTTAGGTGGTATATATTATAATAATAATACAATTATGGATGGACGGACTGCCTGCCGACTGCCGACACAGAGGTAGCCACAGCCGTGAACTACCGCACTGTACACTGGTTGATAAAGAGATAGTAGTATACTCATAACAACTAGTATGACACTATGACGACGGTATAAAGAATGAAAAAAAAACCACGGTTAGGTGGTATATATTATAATAATAATACAATTATGGATGGACGGACTGCCTGCCGAGTGCCGACACAGAGGTAGCCACAGCCGTGAACTACCGCACTGTACACTGGTTGATAAAGAGATAGTAGTATACTCGTAACAACTAGTATGACACTATGACGGTATAAAGAATGAAAAAAAAACCACGGTTAGGTGGTATATATTATAATAATAATACAATTATGGATGGACGGACTGCCTGCCGACTGCCGACACAGAGGTAGCCACAGCCGTGAACTACCGCACTGTACACTGGTTGATAAAGAGATAGTAGTATACTCGTAACAACTAGTATGACACTATGACGACGGTATAAAGAAAGAAAAAAAAATACCACAGTTAGGTGGTATATATTATAATAATAATACAATTATGGATGGACGGACTGCCTGCCGACTGCCGACACAGAGGTAGCCACAGCCGTGAACTACCGCACTGTACACTGGTTGATAAAGAGATAGTAGTATACTCGTAACAACTAGTATGACACTATGACGGTATAAAGAATGAAAAAAAAACCACGGTTAGGTGGTATATATTATAATAATAATACAATTATGGATGGACGGACTGCCTGCCGACTGCCGACACAGAGGTAGCCACAGCCGTGAACTACCGCACTGTACACTGGTTGATAAAGAGATAGTAGTATACTCGTAACAACTAGTATGACACTATGACGACGGTATAAAGAAAGAAAAAAAAATACCACAGTTAGGTGGTATATATTATAATAATAATACAATTATGGATGGACGGACTGCCTGCCGACTGCCGACACAGAGGTAGCCACAGCCGTGAACTACCGCACTGTACACTGGTTGATAAAGAGATAGTAGTATACTCGTAACAACTAGTATGACACTATGACGACGGTATAAAGAATGAAAAAAAAACCACGGTTAGGTGGTATATATTATAATAATAATACAATTATGGATGGACGGACTGCCTGCCGACTGCCGACACAGAGGTAGCCACAGCCGTGAACTACCGCACTGTACACTGGTTGATAAAGAGATAGTAGTATACTCGTAACAACTAGTATGACACTATGACGACGGTATAAAGAAAGAAAAAAAAATACCACAGTTAGGTGGTATATATTATAATAATAATACAATTATGGATGGACGGACTGCCTGCCGACTGCCGACACAGAGGTAGCCACAGCCGTGAACTACCGCACTGTACACTGGTTGATAAAGAGATAGTAGTATACTCGTAACAAC
This sequence comes from Pseudophryne corroboree, assembly GCF_028390025.1. NCBI lineage: Eukaryota > Metazoa > Chordata > Amphibia > Anura > Myobatrachidae > Pseudophryne > Pseudophryne corroboree. Next base: position 225,487,574 of record NC_086444.1, on the reverse strand, counting down.
TAGTATGACACTATGACGACGGTATAAAGAAAGAAAAAAAAATACCACAGTTAGGTGGTATATATTATAATAATAATACAATTATGGATGGACGGACTGCCTGCCGACTGCCGACACAGAGGTAGCCACAGCCGTGAACTACCGCACTGTACACTGGTTGATAAAGAGATAGTAGTATACTCGTAACAACTAGTATGACACTATGACGACGGTATAAAGAATGAAAAAAAAACCACGGTTAGGTGGTATATATTATAATAATAATACAATTATGGATGGACGGACTGCCTGCCGACTGCCGACACAGAGGTAGCCACAGCCGTGAACTACCGCACTGTACACTGGTTGATAAAGAGATAGTAGTATACTCGTAACAACTAGTATGACACTATGACGACGGTATAAAGAATGAAAAAAAAACCACGGTTAGGTGGTATATATTATAATAATAATACAATTATGGATGGACGGACTGCCTGCCGACTGCCGACACAGAGGTAGCCACAGCCGTGAACTACCGCACTGTACACTGGTTGATAAAGAGATAGTAGTATACTCGTAACAACTAGTATGACACTATGACGACGGTATAAAGAATGAAAAAAAAACCACGGTTAGGTGGTATATATTATAATAATAATACAATTATGGATGGACGGACTGCCTGCCGACTGCCGACACAGAGGTAGCCACAGCCGTGAACTACCGCACTGTACACTGGTTGATAAAGAGATAGTAGTATACTCGTAACAACTAGTATGACACTATGACGACGGTATAAAGAAAGAAAAAAAAATACCACGGTTAGGTGGTATATATTGTAATACAATTATGGATGGACGGACTGCCTGCCGAGTTCCGACTGCCGACACAGAGGTAGCCACAGCCGTGAACTACCGCACTGTACTGTGTCTGCTGCTAATATAGACTGGTTGATAAAGAGATAGTATACAATACATACAACAATATACTACTATACTGGTGGTCAGGCACTGGTCACCACTAGTCACACTGGCAGTGGCACTCCTGCAGCAAAAGTGTGCACTGTTTAATTTTAAATTAATATAATATTATGTACTCCTGGGGGCTCCTGCTATAACAACCTGCAGTGCTCCCCAGTCTCCCCCACAATTATTATAAGCTTTGCCTTTTATACATTGATGTGCAGCACACTGGGCTGAGCTGAGTGCACACAGACTGAGTCACACTGTGTGACTGGCTGCTGCTGTGTATCGTTTTTTTTCAGGCAGAGAACGGATATAGCAGAGAACGGATATATTATATTAAAATAAATAAAAGTTAACTAACAACAACTGCACTGGTCACTGTGGTAAACTCTGTCTGACTCTGCACAATCTCTCTCTCTCTTCTAATCTAATTTCTAATGGAGAGGACGCCAGCCACGTCCTCTCCCTATCAATCTCAATGCACGTGTGAAAATGGCGGCGACGCGCGGCTCCTTATATAGAATCCGAGTCTCGCGAGAATCCGACAGCGTCATGATGACGTTCGGGCGCGCTCGGGTTAACCGAGCAAGGCGGGAGGATCCGAGTCTGCTCGGACCCGTAAAAAAAACATGAAGTTCGTGCGGGTTCGGTTTCAGAGAAACCGAACCCGCTCATCTCTAATTATTACCCTTTTCACCCAACTGACTGTAGATGTCCGCACATACGGTGGGCATTCCCAGTAGTCACCTTTCCTGGACAGGCAGCAAATTATATTGCCTTTATGCTTCCTGTCATAGAGTGGGCTATGCTGGTCTCAATGATGTTTGGGATGGGGAACAGGAAATTGGCTGTGTGTGCATCCATAGCTGTAACTGGCTGCCGGACTGAGGTCATCTGGTATAGAAATGGCAGATCATCTGTGTCCTATGTGGGAACCACTGCAACATGCTTTGTACATTTGCCCACAGCAGGCTTTATTTACTATGTAATAATAGGCATCATCAGCATGCGCCCGCTGTGGGCAAATGTACAGAACATGTTGCAGTGTTGCTGTAGGCTATAAGCATGTTGCTGTAGGCATTCTGTTTGGTTAGGGTACACAGACCTCCTCAGTGCACATGCACCCCTTCTCCTCCCCCTGACCTCTGCACTGCTGATGCCTGATCATCGTTTAATTAAATGGTGCCTGAACACTTATTCTCCCCCTGCTTCTGTCATCTTTGCTTTCTGCAAGATCCCTGTTTCTGTGTGTGAGTGAATGTGAATCTATCAATGTGCAGATATAATGTGTATCTCATACACTAAAGTGTAAAAGATAATTTTTAAAGCCACACATACCATAATGAAAATTAATAATTTGGGCAAATAATAAGATTTTAAACCTACCGGTAAATCTTTTTCTCATAGCCCGTAGAGGATGCTGGGACTCCGTAAGGACCATGGGGATAGACGGGCTCCGCAGGAGACATGGGCACTTTAAGAAAGACTTTGACTCTGGGTGTGCACTGGCTCCTCCCTCTATGCCCCTCCTCCAGACCTCAGTTAGAGAAAACTGTGCCCAGAGGAGACGGACAGTACAAGGAAAGGATTTTTGTAATCCAAGGGCAAGATTCATACCAGCCACACCAATCACACCGTATAACTTGTGATATACTACCCAGTTAACAGTATGAAAAACAACATAGCATCAGTCCAAGACCGATGAAACTATAACATAACCCTTATGTAAGCAATAACTATATACAAGTCTTGCAGAAGTAGTTCGCACTTGGGACGGGCGCCCAGCATCCTCTACGGACTACGAGAAAAAGATTTACCGGTAGGTTTAAAATCTTATTTTCTCTAATGTCCTAGAGGATGCTGGGACTCCGTAAATACCGTGGGGATTATACCAAAGCTCCCAAACGGGCGGGAGAGTGCGGATGACTCTGCAGCACCGATTGAGCAAACAGGAGGTCCTCCTCAGCCAGGGTATCAAACTTATAGAACTTTGCAAAGGTGTTTGACCCCGACCAAGTAGCAGCTCGGCACAGCTGTAGTGCCGAGGCCCCTCGGGCAGCCGCCCAAGAAGAGCCCACCTTCCTAGTGGAATGGGCCTTAACCGATTTTGGCAACGGGAATCCTTCCGTAGAATGCGCCTGCTGAATCGTGTTACAGATCCAGCGAGCAATAGTCTGCTTTGAAGCAGGGCCGCCATCTTTGTTGGCTGCATACAGGACAAACAGTGCTTCTGTTTTTCTGATCCTAGCCATTCTGGCCACGTAAATTTTCAAAGCCCTGACCACATCAAGGGACTCGAAATCCTCCAAGTCACGTGTAGCCACAGGCATGACAATAGGTTGGTTCATATGAAAGGATTAGACCACCTTAGGCAGGAATTGAGAACGGGTCCGCAATTCCGCTCTATCCATATGGAAAACCAGATAGGGGCTTTTATGTGATAAAGCCGCCAATTCCGAAACTCGCCTAGCCGAAGCTAAGGCTAACAACATGACCACCTTCCAGGTGAGATATTTCCACTCCACTGTCTTAAGTGGTTCAAACCAATGTGACTTAAGGAAACTTAACACCACGTTAAGGTCCCAAGGCGCCACTTGAGGTACAAAAGGAGGCTGAATATGCAGTACTCCCTTCACAAAAGTCTGTACTTCAGGTAATGAGGCCAATTCCTTTTGAAAGAAAATGGAAAAGGCCGAAAGCTGAACTTTTAATAGAGCCTAATTTTAGTCCCAAATTCACTCCAGTTTGTAGGAAGTGGAGAAAACGGCCCAGGTGGAATTCTTCCGTAGGAGCATTCCTGGCCTCACACCAAGAAACATTTTTCTCCATATTCGGTGATAATGTTTAGATGTCACGTCTTTCCTAGCCTTTATTAGCGTAGGAATGACCTCATCCAGAATACCTTTTTCCGCTAGGATCCGGTGTTCAACCGCCATGCCATCAAACGCAGCCGCGGTAAGTCTTGGAACAGACAGGGACCTTGTTGTAACAAGTCCTGCCTTAGAGGAAGAGGCCACGGATCTTCTGTGAGCATTTCTTGCAGATCCGGATACCAGGTCCTTCGTGGCCAATCTGGAACAATGAGAATTGTTCTCACTCCTCTTCTTATTATTATCCTCAACACCTTGGGTATGAGAGGAAGAGGAGGAAACACATATACCGACTGGAACACCCACGGTGTCACTAGGGCATCCACAGCTACCGCCTGAGGGTCTCTTGACCTGGCGCAATACCTTTGTAGCTTTTTGTTGAGACGGGATGCCATCATGTCTATTTGGGGTAGTCCCCACCGACTTGCAATCTGCGCGAAGACTTCCTGACGAAGTCCCCACTCTCCCGGATGCAGATCGTGTCTGCTGAGGAAGTCTGCTTCCCTGTTGTCCACTCCCGGAATGAACACTGCTGACAGAGTGCTTACATGATTCTCCGCCCAGCGAAGAACTCTGGTGGCTTCCGTCATTGCCACTCTGCTCCTTGTGCCGCCTTGGTGGTTTACATGAGCTACTGCGGTGATGTTGTCTGACTGGATCAGAACTGGACGATTGCGAAGTAAGATCTCCGCTTGACGTAGGGCGTTGTATATGGCCCTTAGTTCCAGGATGTTGATGTGAAGACAAGTCTCTTGACTTGACCAAAGTCCTTGGAAATTTCTTCCCTGTGTGACTGCTCCCCAACCTTGGAGGCTCGCGTCCGTGGTCACCAGGATCCAGTCCTGAATGCCGAACCTGCGGCCCTCTAGAAGGTGAGCACTGTTTAGCCACCACAGGAAAGATACTCTGGCCCTGGGGGACAGGGTGATCCGCTGATGCAATTGCAGATACGACCCGGACCATTTGGCCAATAGGTCCCATTAAAAGGCCCTTGTATGGAATCTGCCGTATGGAATGGCTTCGTATGTTGCCACCATCTTTCCCAGAACTTGAGTGCAATGATGTACTGACACTTGTTTTGGTTTCAACAAGTTCATGACTAGAGTCATGAGTTCCTGCGCTTTTTCCTTTGGAAGAAAAACCCTTCTCTGGTCTGTGTCCAGAATCATGCCCAAGAAGGGCAGACGAGTTGTAGGATTCAGCTGCGACTTTGGAATATTGAGAATCCAGCCGTGTCGCTGTAACACATTCAGTGAAAGTGATACGCTGCTCAGCAACTTCACCCGTGATCTTGCTTTTATGAGGAGATCATCCAAGTACGGGATAATTGTGACACCCTGCTTGCGCAGGAGCACCATCATTTCCGCCATTACCTTGGTGACAATTCTCGGGGCCGTGGAAAGCCCAAACGGCAACGTCTGAAATTGGTAATGACAATCCTAAACTGCCAATCTCAGGTACGCCTGATGAGGAGGATATATGGGGACATGCAGGTATGCATCCTTTATGTCCAGAGATACCAAAAAATCTCCCCCTTCTAGGCTGGCGATGACCGCCCTGAGTGATTCCATCTTGAACTTGAACCGTTTTAAGTAAAGGTTCAGGGATTTTAAATTTAAAATAGGTCTGACCGAACCGTCCGGTTTCGGAACCACAAACAGAGTTGAGTAGTACCCCTGCCCTCTTTGAAGCAGGGGAACCTCTACCACCACTTGTTGCAGACACAATTTGTGAATCGCATGTAACACTATCTCCCTTTCCAGGGGTTGTTTTGGTAGGGCCGATTTGAAAAACCGGCGAGGAGGCACTTCTTCGAATTCCAGCTTGTAACCCTGGGAAACAATTTCTATTGCCCATGGATCCACCTGTGAGTGGACCCAGACGTGGCTGAACAGTCGAAGACGTGCCCCCACAGGAGCTGACTCCCTCAGGGGAGCCCCAGCGTCATGCGGTGGATTTAGCAGAGGCCGGGGAGGACTTCTGTTCCTGGGAACTAGCTGTGTTGTGCAGCTTTTTCCCTCTGCCCTTACCTCTGGCAAGAAAGGACGATCCACGTTCTCTCTTGCTTTTATTGGAACGAAAGGACTGCATTCGATAATGAGGCGCTTTCTTAGATTGTGAGGGAATATATGGCAAAAAATTTGATTTACCTGCCGTAGCCGTGGAGACGAGATCCGAGAGGCCCTCTCCGAACAATTCCTCACCCTTGTAAGGCAACAACTCCATATGCCTCTTTTAGTCGACATCACCTGTCCATTGCATGTTCCACAGTACACATCTAGCAGAAATCGACATAGCGTTGACTCTAGAACCCAGTAGACTAACGTCTCTTTGGGCATGTCTTATATATATATATATATATATATATAAAAGACAACATCTTTTACATATAAATATATATATATACATATATATATATATATATATATAGAGAGAGAGAGAGAGAGAGAGAGAGAGAGAGAGAAACGGGTGGCACTCCACGGATTTTCAAAAAAGAATTAAGACAGCTATACAAGCTTAGTTGTCAACGTTTCAGGTGCTGTTTAATCACACCTTTCGTCAGGATATCCTGACGCCCCCTCGTAAGTGTAAAATTGGCGGGGGCTCATGCATATATACAGTGTCCAGCTGTATATATGCTCTCTTTTGCCAAATAAGAGGTTTATATTGCTGCCCAGGGCGCCCTGCACCCTTACAGTGACTGCCGTTTGTGAGGTGTATGGGAGCAATGGCGCAGATGCAGTGCTGTGCATTACCTCAGTGAAGATCAATGAAGTCTTCTGTCGCCTCTGAAGATCTTTTCCTCTCATACTCACCCGGCTTCTATCTTCCGGCTCTGTGAGGAGGACGGCGGCGCGGCCCCGGGACGAACTCCAGGGTGAGACCTGTGTTCTGACTCCCTCTGGAGCTAATGGTGTCCAGTAGCCTAAGAAACAAAGCCCTGAAACTCAGAGAAGTGGGTCTGTTTCTCTCTCCTCAGTCTCTCTCCTCAGTCCCTCGATGCAGGGAGTCTGTTGCCAGCAGGCTCCCTGAAAATAAAAAACCTAACAAAAATGCTTTCTTACATGAAACTCAGGAGAGCTCCTGAAATGCACCCAGCTCCTCTGGGCACAGTATCAAACTGAGGTCTGGAGGAGGGGCATAGAGGGAGGAGCCAGTGCACACCCAGAGTCAAAGTTTTTCTTAAAGTGCCAATGTCTCCTGCGGAGCCCGTCTATCCCCATGGTCCTTACGGAGTCCCAGCATCCTCTAGGATGTTAGAGAAAAGTAAGGTCTCTTTAAGTACTATAATTCATTTATTTGGTAAACTTATTTTAACTCATTATGTTTGGAATTAGGGTGTTCAATCCCCCCTCCCCCATACATTCTATATTGTATACATGTATACACTTGAAGGTGGGGACTCCTTCATCTTAGATTAGTGCTACTCCCACCTGCACAGGGGTGTTTAATTAGCTTAGGTTTTCTGGCATTTGCAGACTGCATATTGGAAAAGGCACTATGAATGCAAAGTCCTGAATAAATGTATACACTTTGTCAGTTTTATGATTCCTTGGGGTGGTTTGTGCTGGCCTGTAGGGTCCAATGCTCGGGACTTGAATCTTAGTGTTTGGCACTTACCAGATGAGGTCACCTGGTCGCGTTTGGTGGTCCCATATATTTTTGACCAAAAATTATGCTAGGCACCTTAATTTTACTATTTCATTGCATTTTTATTATAATTATTCTGCTTTGCAGTGTTTAGTACTTAGAGTGTGCACCTACATTTCCTTTTTTTCTGTATTGAAATACTGTACAAGTTTAAGCATTGTAGCACCTCATTATGTTTAGAATTTGGCTATCCAAAACACGCAAGCCGGATAGCCAGCAAGATGCCATTTTGAGATCCGAACATAACCGAGTAAATCTTAACCACTCATTGCTACTGTCTAGGAAATATTACCAGTATTTGGTACCTGTACTGCAAAAGCTTTAGTCTACTGTCTGAAACTGAGCCACTTATAAAGAGGTCGCACTTCTGGGTGCTTCTAGTAATCAGAACTTAATGAGAACAGCCACCTGTGCTCTGAATGGAATCAAGGGGTTTGCGTGGAGCGCACAGTGTGTGTATCTTGTTTAAGGGGGCTGCTGGTATCTGAAGAGTTGTCCAGACTCTAAGGCTAGTGTTATTGTACAGGTTTTGGATACCTGCGCTCACCCTCTATTTGGTGTTTGTATGTGAGAAATGATGTATCTCTATGATCTGTAAATACCTTTATAAGTCACAATGCTTAGTATAACAGATGGTACAATAATTCATATATAATCGATGATATTGTGATTACACATAAATGCCCTTATTTGCAATAGTAACATGCATATTGTGTGAACATCCGATGTATAGGGAAAATAAACACAAGATGAAATAAAATATGGTATTCCCGTGTGATGAATATCCTAAAGAAAAGTCTTGTGAGAAAAGGAGTATCTTTGTTCCAGATATATAAGAGTCAGTCTTTATCTGCAGGGATTTCCTTTCCCCTCAGTGTGAGTCTAAGCAGTGTGCCCAGAGGCGGTTCTTTGTCAATAATTGATCGTAAGTGGAGGTCGTGTTCTGGGAGGCCGGCGTCCCGGCCTGCCAGGTGCAACTTACCCTCACGATGTGATGTTTAGTTCTCTTTGTTCACTCTGTGGTGAGTGATGATGTGGCTGCTTGCGCTGTTTCCGATGTATCCGTCCCCGGTGGTGCTCCTCAGCAGACAGAGCTGGAAGCCTTCCTGGCTCTGCTGCTAGGCTGCCGGGTCCCGCCGGAAGCAGCACTGGACAACCGGAAGTTGCGTTGCCACAACGCTCCGCTTCTTCCTATGTCCTGTGCGGTCTCAACGGCCGCTCCACTCGCCGACCGGCGAGGAGTCTTGTGGATGTAGTTTGCGGTGATGTGCTGGCAGGCTTGAGGTGTTTGCATGGATCTGTTTCCAACGCGTTTCGGACGCAAATGGCCTTCTTCAAGGATTCAGAGTGCTGTCCCATGGGGTTCTTTTATTGGTCTTTCTGACCAATCGGATGCGGTGGGTGTGGTTCCAAATGGGTGATTGATGTTGTGGTGGGTGTGGTTCCAACTGGGTGATTGATGTTTCCATGGAAATGCTTCACTTAGTGCATCTGTTCATTTCAAACAGTAATGTGCCAGACTTTTTTACTTTTATGGTATGGTGTTTGATGACAACGTGTATGTCCCATATATAGATAGTGGTTTCTTGGTCATATGTATCAACATACATGAATAGTAGCCCTACGGTTAAGTAAAGATATAATTTTCTACAAACATATCACATTTACATATGTATTCATGTCTATGTATAAGTGGATATGGGTGTCTGATTTTTCAATGTCCGATAGTGTGCTCCAACCTGTAGTAATTATTTGGCTAGTATGCTGTTATTAAAGTCAATGTTGAGAGCTTTCGGTGCCATGGTTTTGAGATTAAAGATCCATTTTAATTCATTCCTATCCAATATTTTATTGAAATCTCCACCTCTCCAATTTCTGAGTGGTTTCTCTATTGCTATGAAGAACAAAGTGGTGGGATTTGCCTCATGTACTTCTTTGAAATGTTTTGATACGCTGTGGTTCTCATATCCAATTTTGATGTTTCTTATATGTTTATATATCCTATTTGTTAATGGTCTGATGGTTCTGCCTATATATTCTAGCCCACACGGGCATCTCAGTAGGAATATCACCCCCTTACTTTCACATGAGACTTCATGTTTGATTTTGAATGACTCATTTATCGTGGAGGAGTGGAATTCCTCTATTCTCTTTGTGGTGGTCTTGTGTGTGATCTTGCAGCCTGAGCATTTGCCACAATAGTGAAAGCCCGTATGGTGTTCTGTGTACGGTAACGTAGTTTGTACCTTTGCTGATGGTTTGAGATGGTTCCTTACCAATTTCTGCTTAATGTCAGGGGCTTTCCTGTAGACTATGTGTGGTCTGTCATCCAAGATTTTATTGAGGTCCTCATCTTTCCTTAGTATACTCCAATGTGTTTGCAATGTCTTCTCTATTTGTTTGGCTGCTCTGTTATATTGGGTTATGAAGTAGGTCCTCTCTCCTGGGGAATTCCGTGTTTTGGTTTTGTCCTGTAGCAGTGTTTGTCTGTCTAAGTGTAATGTTTCTGCAAATGCTTTGTCTACCAATTCGGGGGCATATTTCTTTTCCAAGAATTGGTCCCCCAGCTGTTTCCCTTGTGTCTTAAAATCACCCACATCTGAGCAATTTCTCCTAATTCTCATGAATTGCCCCTTAGGTATGTTTTGAAGCCATGTGTTGTGGTGTCCACTGGTTGCTAGGATGTAATTACTACAGGTTGGAGCACATTATCGGACATTGGAAAACCAGACACCCATATCCACTTATACATAGACATGAATACATATGTAAATGTGATATGTTTGTAGAAAATTATATCTTTACTTAACCGTAGAGCTACTATTCATGTATGTTGATACATATGACCAAGAAACCACTATCTATATATGGGACATACACGTTGTCATCAAACACCATACCATAAAAGTTAAAAAGTCTGGCACACTACTGTTTGAAATGAACAGATACACTAAGTGAAGCATTTCCATGGAAACATCAATCACCCAGTTGGAACCACACCCACCACAACATCAATTACCCATTTGGAACCACACCCACCGCATCCGATTGGTCAGAAAGACCAATAAAAGAACCCCATGGGACAGCATATGGAGAGGGCATGACTTTTGCGCCAACCTCGTCCTATGGCGGTGCTACATTGATGACATAATCTTCATCTGGAAAGGGACACAGGACTCCCTGAATTCATTCATCCAACACATGAATAACAATGACAGGAATCTCACATTCACAACTCACACTAGCAAGGAGAAGGTTGAATTTCGGATTTAGAGATCTTCATTAAAGACAATTCATTACAGACAAAAACATTCAGGAAGGATGTGGATGTAAACAGTTACATCCTAGCAACCAGTGGACACCACAACACATGGCTTCAAAACATACCTAAGGGGCAATTCATGAGAATTAGGAGAAATTGCTCAGATGTGGGTGATTTTAAGACACAAGGGAAACAGCTGGGGGACCAATTCTTGGAAAAGAAATATGCCCCCGAATTGGTAGACAAAGCATTTGCAGAAACATTACACTTAGACAGACAAACACTGCAACAGGACAAAACCAAAACACGGAATTCCCCAGGAGAGAGGACATACTTCATAACCCAATATAACAGAGCACCCAAACAAATAGAGAAGACATTGCAAACACATTGGAGTATACTAAGGAAAGATGAGGACCTCAATAAAATCTTGGATGACAGACCACAGCCCCTGACATTAAGCAGAAATTGGTAAGGAACCATCTCAAACCATCAGCAAAGGTACAAACTACGTTACCGTACACAGAACACCATACGGGCTTTCACTATTGTGGCAAATGCTCAGGCTGCAAGATCACACACAAGACCACCACAAAGAGAATAGAGGAATTCCACTCCTCCACGATAAATGAGTCATTCAAAATCAAACATGAAGTCTCATGTGAAAGTAAGGGGGTGATATTCCTACTGAGATGCCCGTGTGGGCTAGAATATATAGGCAGAACCATCAGACCATTAACAAATAGGATATATAAACATATAAGAAACATCAAAATTGGATATGAGAACCACAGCGTATCAAAACATTACAAAGAAGTACATGAGGCAAATCCCACCACTTTGTTCTTCATAGCAATAGAGAAACCACTCAGAAATTGGAGAGGTGGAGATTTCAATAAAACATTGGATAGGAACGAATTAAAATGGATCTTTAATCTCAAAACCATGGCACCGAAAAGGTCTCAACATTGACTTTAATAACAGCATACTAGCCAAATAATTACTACAGGTTGGAGCACACTATCGGACATTGGAAAACCAGACACCCATATCCACTTATACATAGACATGAATACATATGTAAATGTGATATGTTTGTAGAAAATTATATCTTTACTTAACCGTAGAGCTACTATTCATGTATGTTGATACATTTGACCAAGAAACCACTATCTATATATGGGACATACACGTTGTCATCAAACACCATACCATAAAAGTAAAAAAGTCTGGCACATTACTGTTTGAAATGAACAGATGCACTAAGTGAAGCATTTCCATGGAAACATCAATCACCCAGTTGGAATCACACCCACCACAACATCAATCACCCATTTGGAACCACACCCACCGCATCCGATTGGTCAGAAAGACCAATAAAAGAACCCCATGGGACAGCACTCTGAATCCTTGAAGAAGGCCATTTGCGGCCGAAACAGATCCATGCAAACACCTCAAGCCTGCCAGCACATCACCGCAAACTACATCCACAAGACTCCTCGCCGGCCGCGAGTGGAGCGGTCGTTGAGACCGCACAGGACATAGGAAGAAGCGGAGCGTTGCGGCAGCGCAACTTCCGGTTGTCCAGTGCGGCTTCCGGTGGGACCCGGCAGCCTAGCAGCAGAGCCAGGAAGGCTTCCAGCTCTGTCTGCTGAGGAGCACCATCGGGGACGGATACAGCGGAAACAGCGCAAGCGGCCACATCATCACTCACCACAGAGTGAACAAAGAGATCTAAACATCACATCGTGAGGGTAAGTTGCACCTGGCAGGCCAGGACGCCGGCCTCCCAGAACACAACCTCCACCTACGATCAATTATTGACAAAGAACCGCCTCTGGGCACACTGCTTAGACTCACGGGGGTTTATTTACTAATATTCATGTTTTTGCCATTTTTAAGGGTGTTTGAACTCGAATGGTATCGGGTGCATTTTACTGCAACTTTTTGAATCCTGATACGATCATTCACTAAGCTGCCGAGTTTTGCACATTCGTTTTTTCCGATGTCGATATAATTCGTAATGTCAGGCAGTGTTTTACGGGAGTGATGAGTAAAACACTGCCTGACAAAACACAAGGAATCCCGGCCGGATCTGTGAGATCCGTGCAGGGCTTCATTGTGTACCTTAAAAATGTGTTTTAATTGTTTTTAAATGTGAAAAAAATTGCGTGGGGTCCCCCCTCCTAAGCATCACCAGCCTCGGGCTCTTTGAGCCGGTCCCGGTTGAAAAAATATTGTGAAAAAATTGACAGGGGTTCCCCCATATTTGATCAACCAGCCCCGGGCTCTGCACCTGGTCCTGGTGTAAAAAATACGGGGGGACAAAAAGAGTAGGGGTCCCCCGTATTTTTTGTACCAGCACTGGGCTCCACTAGCTGGACAGATAATGCCACAGCCGGGGGTCACTTTTATACAGCGCCCTGCGGCCGTGGCATTAAATACCCAACTAGTCATCCCTGGCCGGGGTACCCTGGAGGAGTGGGGACCCCTTCAATCAAGGGGTCCCGCCCAGCCACCCAAGGGCCAGGGGTGAAGCCCAGGGCTGTCTCCCCCATCCAAGGGCTGCGGATGGGGGCTGATAGCCTTGTTGAGAATGTAAGAATATTGTTTTTTTGCAGAAGAACTACAAGTCCCAGCAAGCCTCCCCGCAAGCCGGTACTTGGAGAACCACAAGTACCAGCATGCGGGGGGGAAACGGGCCCGCTGGTACCTGTAGTTCTACTGCAAAAAAAAGACCCCCAAAAAAACAGGACACAGACACTGTGAAAGTACAACTTTATTACATTCATTCCGACACACACATACTTACCTATGTTGACACGCCGACTCTGGCCACGTCTTCGTCTGTCGACGTCTCCAAGTCGAATCTGGGGTACCTGAAAATAAAATTATACTCACCTAAAGCCTGTGTGTCCTGTTCTTTTTTTTGTAATCCACGTACTTGGCAAAAAAAAAAACGAAAACCCGACCACGTACTGAAAGGGGTCCCATGTTTTCACATGGGACCCCTTTCCCCGACTGCCAGGACCCCCCCTGACTACTGTCAAAAAGGATCCCTTCTGCCAATCAGGGAGTGCCACGTCGTGGCACCCTCCTGATTGGCTGTGTGCTCCTGTAGTGTCTGTCAGGCAGCACACGGCAGAGATACAATGTAGCGCCTATGCGCTACATTGTATCCAATGGTGGGAACTTTGCGGTCAGCGGTGAGGTTACTTTCGGTCAACCGCTGACCGCAAAGTTCCCACCATTGGACACACTCTTTCCCATAGATAACCATGCACAGATGTCAGTGATCCGTGCATGGTTATCCAAACTCGACTGGAAAAAGCAGGTCTATCTTTTTGTTGCTTTTTTTAACGATTCGGAAAAAAATAGACCCGCACTTGAGCCCTCAGAGACTAACACCCAAATACGAATGAATAGTGAATTCCCGTATTCTATGAAATAACAGCCGCGTTTGACTGATGGTCTATTCTTTCGTATTTCTGAATGTTGTCATTCAAACCATTACGAATAGTCCAAACACTGCCGAGATTTGTGCTTAGTGAATTCCCGGATTGGGACTTAGAAAAAAAAACACAAATCGGCAAAACTCGGATTTTTAGTAAATACTGGCCACACTGAGGGGAAAGGAAATCCCTGCAGATAAAGACTGACTCTTATACATCTGGAACAAAGATACTCCTTTTATCACAAGACTTTTCTTTAGGATATTCATCACACGGCAATACCATATTTCATTTCATCTTGTGTTTATTTTCCCTATACATCGGATGTTCACACAATATGCATGTTACTATTGCAAATAAGGGCATTTATGTGTAATCACAATATCATCGATTATATATGAATTATTGTACCATCTGTTATACTAAGCATTGTGACTTATAAAGGTATTTACAGATCATAGAGATACATCATTTCTCACATACAAACACCAAATAGAGGGTGAGCGCAGGTATCCAAAACCTGTACAATAACACCTGTGCTCTGAGTCAGACTCATCTAAGTGACTTAAAAGGCCTTAGCCCTCTGCTGGCCAAAGATATCATCACTATTATTTCCATTTACATCAATCCCATCCTTGGTGCAGGAGATCAGCTAGGTACAGGAAATCTGCATATGCTCACCTTACAATAGTACTCTGTAAAGTCATCAATGACACATCTAAGGCATATTGAGGCAGTTGTATTAACCTGGAGAAGACATAATGAAGTGATAAACCAGTAATAAGTGCAAGGTGATAAAAGCACCAGCCAATCAGCTCCAATATGTAAATTAACAGTTAAGAGCTGATTGGCTGGTGCATTTATTACCTTGCACTTATCACTGGTTTATCACTTCCTTATGCCTTCTCCAGGTTAATACATCTGCCCCACTCTTCTATGGACAAATGTCCTGCTGCCACTCAGTAATGGCCATTCAGTTGTAACTGAGAGGTTGACTCAGAATGGCTTGTATTGTAAATGCTCTAAGTTGTGTAAGTAGGACACAATGCATGTGCAGTTTAATAAACATCAAGAGATCCTTCCACAACTGACAGCCTTCTGCAATACAATCTATTCTGAATGCAATGCTTGGACTAATTTTCTATGTAAAACATTATTTTACTAATGGTTTACTCTGTCAGTGACACATTGGTCATCAGTATTTTAAGGTGGTGTGCCTCCATCTTTTCATTTAGTACTACTTTTGTAACTTTTTTACCTATTTATACCCTATTCCAAAGAAACATATGAAAACCAGGTTATAGCATATGATTTCACTATATTATATTAATCAATACACAGCAACCTGCACTTCATTGGCATCACATACACTGTAATCATTTGTATTTGCATGAAGAATATAGTGGATTATATAGGAGGGGGGCTGGACTGCACACCCTAACTCTAAGCATAATGAGAGGTGCTACCATGCTGAGATGTGTAGTGTCACACACAACATATTGAATGCAAGTGCACACTGCAATATTGGATTATACCTATTCAAAATGGAACAACTAAGACATCCCAACACATTGTAGCATGGCCGTGTGCGCTCTTATTTTAAACTTCATAAAGTATTATCTGACCTTTCCATGACACCACATTGTACATACAGCACTACTGTACATGATAAATCTGTTGTATGGTGCATTTGTATCTGTGATTTTACATGTCCTCTTTCCAGGTGTGTGTGTGTGTGTGTGTGTGTGTGTGTGTGTGTGTGTGTGTGTGTGTGTGTGTGTGTGTGTGTGTGTATATATATATATATATATATATATGTTCAGATACGTCCAACTTAAAGCAAACTAGCACCAGGTTTATGGACATCTAGAAGATAAAAGTCTTAAAATGTCTCAACTGGTGCAGGTGGGAGGGGTAGGGGGGCGCAGATATATTTTGATTTTAATGCACCGCCCCTGACCATATGCAGCTGCCGTTCCTCTGAACCTTAGACTCTCAAATGTTCCGATGCCTATGGTTTCAAATAGATATTTTCACTCTGACTGAGTTGTTAATCTAATGTCATGGCTGATTTTGTTTGTGAACAATGACTAGTACTGAACACTGGGTTTGGTCTTGAGCGCTTTGGACAGAATTGAGCCATCTTGATAAATGATTTGCTCATCCAGACATGGCAGTCAGGCAGTATAATATATGAGGAAAGGTGACCAGCTATGGGTACTGGAACACTGGTGGTGGGACACCAGTGCAATGGTTAGCTGGGTTGTCACCTAATGAAGAGTCATGTGAGGACTGGTGAGTGAGACTGAGGACAACAGTAATGACTGTAGAGGAAACTGAGGACATCAGCAATGACTGTAGCAGAAGCTGAGGGCATCAGCAATAATTGTAGAGAAAGCTGAGACCATCAGCAGTAACTGTAGCAGAAGCTGAGGACCTCAGCAATAATTGTAGACAAAGCTGAGAGCATCAGCAGTAACTGTAGATGAAGCTGAGGGCATCATTAATAGTTGTAGACAAAGCTGAGAGCATCAGCAATTACTGAAGACGAAGCTGAGGGCATCAGCAGTAACTGTAGCAGAAGCTGAGGGCATCAGCAACGATTGTAGCAGAAGCTGAGGGCATCAGTAATAATTGTAGACAAAGCTGAGAACATCAGCAGTAACTATAGACGAAGCTGAGGGCATCAGCAATAACTGTAGCAGAAGCTGAGGGCATCAGCAATAATTGTAGCAGAAGCTGAGGGCATCAGCAATAATTGTAGACAAAGCTGAGAACATCAGCAGTAACTGTAGAAGAAGCTGAGGGCATCAACAATAATTGTACACAAAGCTGATGACATCAGAGGAAGCTGAGGGCATCAGCAATGCAGATTTCCAGATGCTGGGCAACTGAGGCAGCACAGTGGAGATTCTGAATGCTGTGTAATGCAGTAACTGTAGAGGAAGCTGAGGACATCAGCAATGACTGTAGCAGAAGCTGAGGACTTCAGCAATAATTGTAGATAAAGCTGAGAGCATCAGCAGTAACTGAAGATGAAGTTGAGGACATCAACAATGACTGTAGCAGAAGCTGAGGGCATCAGCAATAATTGTAGATGAAGCTGAGAGCATCAGCAGTAACTGTAGCAGAAGCTGAGGACATCAGCAATAATTGTAGACAAAGGTGAGAGCATCAGCAGTAACTGTAGATGAAGCTGAGGACATCAGCAATGACTGTAACAGAAGCTGAGATGTACAGCAGTAATTGTAGACGAAGCTGAGAGCATAAGCACTAACTTAGAAGAAGCTGAGGGCATCAGCAATAACTGTAGCAGAAGCTGAGGGCATCAGCAATGATTGTAGCAGAAGCTGAGGGCATCAGCAATAATTGTAGACAAAGCTGAGAACATCAGCAGTAACTATAGATGAAGCTAAGGGCATCAGCAATAACTGTAGCAGAAGCTGAGGGCATCAGCAATAATTGTAGCAGAAGCTGAGGGCATCAGCAATAATTGTAGACAAAGCTGAGAACATCAGCAGTAACTGTAGAAGAAGCTGAGGGCATCAACAATAATTGTACATGAAGCTGATGACATCAGAAGAAGCTGGGGGCATCAGCAATGCAGATTTCCAGATGCTGGGCAACTGAGGCAGCACAGTGGAGATTCTGAATGCTGTGTAATGCAGTAACTGTAGAGGAAGCTGAGGACATCAGCAATGACTGTAGCAGAAGCTGAGAGCATCAGCAGTAACTGTAGACGAAGCTGAGAGCATAAGCAGTAACTTAGACGAAGCTGAGGGCATCAGCAATAACTGTAGCAGAAGCTGAGGGCATCAGCAATAATTGTAGCAGAAGCTGAGGGCATCAGCAATAATTGTAGACAAAGCTGAGAACATCAGCAGTAACTGTAGAAGAAGCTGAGGGCATCAACAGTAATTGTAAATGAAGCTGATGACATCAGAAGAAGCTGAGGGCATCAGCAATGCAGATTTCCAGATGCTGGGCAACTGAGGCAGCACAGTGGAGATTCTGAATGCTGTGTAATGCAGTAACTGTAGAGGAAGCTGAGGTCATCAGCAATGACTGTAGCAGAAGCTGAGGACTTCAGCAATAATTGTAGATAAAGCTGAGAGCATCAGCAGTAACTGAAGATGAAGTTGAGGACATCAAAAATGACTGTAGCAGAAGCTGAGGGCATCAGCAATAATTGTAGATGAAGCTGAGAGCATCAGCAGTAACTGTAGCAGAAGCTGAGGACATCAACAATAATTGTAGGCGAAGGTGAGAGCATCAGCAGTAACTGTAGATGAAGATGAGGACATCAGCAATGACTGTAGCAGAAGCTGAGAGCATCAGCAGTAACTGTAGACGAAGCTGAGAGCATAAGCACTAACTTAGACGAAGCTGAGGGCATCAGCAATAACTGTAGCAGAAGCTGAGGGCATCAGCAATGATTGTAGCAGAAGCTGAGGGCATCAGCATTAATTGTAGACAAAGCTGAGAACATCAGCAGTAACTATAGACGAAGCTGAGGGCATCAGCAATAACTGTAGAAGAAGCTGAGGGCATCAGCAGGAGGAATGTAAGCCGGCCCGACTTAGCTATCTATGGGACCGGCTCACCGGAAACTAGCAGGGTACCCCGGTGCCCAATCCGCCCCTGCATATGTGTAGCAAGTTTGGTGTAAATCGCTCCTGGCATTCCAGAGTTATGCTGTATGCTGAAAAACTCTGTGCTGCTGCCTCACCCCTAGGGGTGCTAGAGGTGTCTTACCCCAACAGTGTTTGTTCCCAGCTTATAAGTCATATGTGTACCAAGTTTGTTGTAAATTGGTGCAGGCATTCGGGAGTTAGGATGTCTTCTGAAATTCTCTGTGCTGCTGTCCCACCCCTAGGGGTGCTAGGGGTGTCTAATCCCCACAGAGTTTGTTACCAGATTGTAAATCAGAAGTGTACCAAGTTTGGTGTAAATTGCTCCAGGCCTTCCACAGTTATGTTGTCTGCTGACATACACTGTGCTGCTGTCCCACCTCTAGGGATGCTAGGGGTGTCTGACCCCCACAGTGTTTGTTTCCAGAGTGTAAGTCATAAGTGTACCAAGTTTATTGTAAATTGCTGCAGGGATTCAAGAGTTATGATGTCTGCTGAAATACTCAGTGCTGCTGCCTCACCCCTGGTCTTCCCCCCACAGTGTTTGTTCCCAGATTGTAAGACATATGTATAACAATTTTTGAGTACATTGCTCCAGCAATTCCGGAGTTATGCTGTGTCCTGATATACTCTGTGCTGCTGTCTCCCCCCCCCCCTCCAGGGGTGCTAGGGATTTCTAATTGTTTTGTTGCCTCAGCCGTGTTTTGATACGCTTATATGTAAAATTTCACGATCTTCGCTTGTAAACTGTGGATTTGTATAGAAAGACAGAAGGACAAATGTTTGCTTTTATACAGTAGATATCATGGCTGGCACTCTGTCCAAAGTACAGCGCAATTTCCTGGGTGCCCTTAGTAGGATGACAGATAGTATAAGCAGAAATACTGTGGCACTCTCGGAACTTACTACTGTAACACAGTGGCGTCATGAGGGGGGTGCGGCCCGCACCCACCTGTCACCCTTCAATGGGGTGTCACGAGAACAGGCCTCCCGCTGCCCCGCAAACCTTGCTTGCCCTCCTGCATTTCTGCCCTGTCCTGAAAAGGTCCGGAGATGCCGGGGGCGGGTCCTGCGGTGGCCATCCAGGACCTGCCGTGCACTCGCTGTATTGGCAGCCTGGGCTTCAGGGCCGCCCGCAGCCGCTCTTTGTATTTACGCTGCTGGCTGCGGGAGGCACACAAGGACAGGAGAAAGGCAGACAGAATCGTCCCCAGCTACAGCGATGACTCATCCCCCCGGCAGCATCAGGAAGTGCTGGTGACTGGTGAGTCATCATGCTGAATGTCAGAGAGGAGCCAAGACTGTGCGGAGGGAAGGAAGGAGGCCCTTCTACCATGGTAAGTAACTACTGGGGGGGAGCTGGGAGCACTAGCAGGAAGATCTGGATAGGGGATCAGGAGCCCAGTAAGGAACATAAGGAAGGGGGGGGGGGGTTTGTTGGGGGTTCTCTGTAAACATAATAAAGGCAAGGGGGTCACTATAGGAAAAATGCAAGCAAGGGCGGAAACTATAGGCAACACACAGATAAGGGGGTAACTTTAGGGAATATGCGGACAGAGGAGGTCACTACAGGGCATACTGTGTGCACACTAGGGGTGTCACTACAGGGTTGATGCTAGATTCAAGTGGCCTAAGGGACCTTTTACGTCAGGGGGAGGAGGCACGACACAAGGGGGAGGAGCTAGGCCAGCGGGATAGGTCCTCAACTATCCACGCCACCAACTATTACCTTCACTAATCAGGTGGCGAGCAGAGCAGAGCGAGCCACCGAGCCCGAAGCGTGACGAGCGAAGCGAGCCCGTGAGGGTACTTATCTGGTACCCTGTTCAGCCATAGCTCCTCCCCCTGGTGACGTGTCTCCTCCCCTAGTGACGTCAGAAGGTCCCTTCTTCCACTCCCGATTTAGAACCAACCGTCACTACAGGGCATACTGTGTGCAGACAAGGGGGAGTCAGAGGGCATACTGTGTGCAGACAAGGGGGAGTCAGAGGGCATACTGTGTGCAGACAAGGGGGGGGGGGGGTCATTGCAGGGAATATGCAGACAATTGGTCACTATGTGGAATATTTACACATGGGAGGTCACTACGGGGAATATGCAGACAAGGGGTCACTACGGGGATTATGCAGAAAAGGGGTCACTACGGGAATATGCAGACAAGGGGGGTCACTACGGGGAATATGCAGACAAGGGGGGTCACTACGGGGAATATGCAGACAAGGGGGGTCACTACGGGGAATATGCGCACAAGGGGGGTCACTACGGGGAATATGCGGACAAGGGGGGTCACTACAGGGAATATGCGGACAAGGGGGTCACTACAGGGAATATGCAGATAAGGGGGTCACTACAGGGAATATGCGGACAAGGGGGTCACTACAGGGAATATGCGGACAGAGGTGGTCACTATACAGAAAATGCAGGCATGGGGGTGTTATACAGAAAATACAAGAGGGGCCACAACACAGGACACCTTTTTAAGGGCCAAAATGTTTTTTTATTTGCCCTTGGCACCATTGACCCTTGTTATTCTTCTGGGTAACAGAACTTTTATTTTGCATCCTCTCTGAATCTCATCATACCGCACACTTATTTGTATGAACAGCAATTATTAGGGCACCGATATGTGAATGCGGGATTGATAATTGCTGCTTTATATGAATGGCACCTCTGGCGTATTCATGTAGTTAAAATATTCTGATACTTAGGAGTTTATATTTTCTGCAACATATAAACAGACAATACGACGGATATACCTATATGTGAAATCGTATGGGCTGTTATACAATGTTTTCTGACAGCTTTATTGCTCTGGACCTATATCATCAGTGTGTTTGTATGTAAAGGTGGAGTGAGACATGACATGCCCCCTCAACGGCACGCGGCGCATTCTGCTAACACAATCTCCCTGAAACTATTTTTCAAAAGCAGGCAAGTATGCACCAAAAAGAGCTGCACCCCCATCCCATCCACGTCGGCAGCGGCACACACATTCACTCCCGGCATCAAGGCCCCGCACACTCGCCGACTTCAAAAGACTGGTTCAAGTAAATCAGACAGCTGCCAGGCCTGCCTATGTACAACGAACGGGGTCTGTACTGCCGCAATCTCTATAGATGCCGGGTGCTGTACGTCACTCCCCATTACATCATCGCATACGTCGGCACCGCAGGCCATTCTGGGAGGAGCTCGAGTCGAGTGCTGTGCAGTGTGCAGCGTTACCAGAGAGGGAGGACCTGGCTATACTACAGTGAGTGAAGTGACTGTGCGGACCTCATTGTCTCTACTTCCCTGGCTGGCTGTGAGCTGTTTCAGTTGCCAGAAGGTGTGTTTGTAATCTAATGTTAGTATTTACAGTTTACTATTACAGTATAATCCAGTGTTATTTTTTTTGACTAAGTTAATAAAATATGTTGGCAGATTTGATATAGTGGCGGTCATAGGCGGACCAGAGCCGCGCCAAAGGCCACCACTGCCGCCCGCTGTCTTCTTCACACCCATGCCCACTGCCTCCTGCTCCGCACTGCCGCCTCCCACAGCACAGCCTCCTCTGCACCGCCGCCCACAGCCTCCGCACCGACAGCCACAGCCTCCTCATCCGCCGCCGACCACAGCCAACTCTGCACCACTGCTGACCACAACCTCCTTATCCTCCACGCCGCCAATCACCACATCCTCCACGCCACCGCTGCTGATTAGGTTTTTTTACACTGCTGCCTTTCTCTCTCCCTTCAGTATGCCCTTGCTGTCCCTCTCTCTGTCACTCTCCCTGTCCCTTTGTCCCTGCTGTCACTCTCCCTGTCCCTATGTCCCTGCTGTCACTCTCCCTGTCCCTATGTCCCTGCTGTCACTCTCCCTGTCACTGTCCCTCTCCCTGTCCCTATGTCCCTGCTTTCACTCTCCCTGTCACTGTCCCTCTCCCTGTCCCTATGTCCCTGCTGTCACTCTCCCTGTCCCTATGTATCTGATGTCACTCTCCCTGTCCCTATGTCTCTGATGTCACTCTCCCTGTCCCTATGTCACTGCTGTCACTCTCCCTGTTACTGTCCCTCTCCCTGTCCCTATGTCCCTGCTTTCACTCTCCCTGTCACTGTCCCTCTCCCTGTCCCTATGTCCCTGCTGTCACTCTCCCTGTCCCTATGTCTCTGATGTCACTCTCCCTGTCCCTATGTCCCTGCTGTCATTCTACTTGTCCCTATGTCACTGCTGTCACTCTCCCTGTCCCTATGTCCCTGCTGTCATTCTCCCTGTCCCTATGTCACTGCTGTCACTCCCCCTGTCCCTATGTCCCTGCTGTCACTCTCCCTGTCCCTACTGTCACTCTCCCTGTCCCTATGTCCCTGCTGTCACTCTCCCTGTCCCTATGTCTCTGATGTCACTCTCCCTGTCCCTATGTCCCTGCTGTCATTCTCCCTGTCCCTATGTCCCTGCTGTCACTCTCCCTGTCAATGAATTGCGGCTCATACTGTGTGGCATAATGTGAATTTGGTTAATTCCGTGGGAATTTTGGTTCATACTGTGTGTAAAAATTTGAATTTCGTCTCATACTGTATGGCAGGGATGGGGAACCTTTGGCCCTCCAGCTGTTGTTGAACTACACATCCCAGCATACCCTGCAACAGTTTTAGCATGGCCAAATTGCAAATGCTAAAGGCATGCTGGTATGTGTAGTTCAGCAACAGCTGGAGGGCTATAGGTTCCCCATCCCTGCTGTATGGCATAATGTGAATTGTGTCTCATTCCATGTGAATTTTGGCTCATGCCATGTGACATAATGTGTAAGGAGCACCAGTACTAGATAGTATAGGGGTCCTACTATTGTGGTGCATAATGTGTATAAGGGGTATATGGTGTGGTACACTACACTTAAGCACGGCCCTCAGGCAGGCGAAGTAAAATCCCAGAAAACAGCCCAGTCCGAAAACAGGGCTGTTGAACACACAGGTTTCACTGAACCTGTGTGTTTTTGGGAGAAAATGTACTTTTTGTACTCCAGGTCACCTAATTGGATAGCCCCCCCAAAAGATATATCAAAGAAGCATCAGAGTAAGGGCCGTTTCTAGACAATTTGGCTCCCAGAGCGAGATTTAAAAATGCGCCCCCCCCCCATTGCTATAAAAAAAATTGCGCCCCCCCCCATATAGCTATAAAAAGAAAAAGTATGCGAGCGCCGGAGGCACGCGCGCTCCCGACAAGGCGTGGCCTCATCTGATATCATCACGCCCACCACAGGGCGGAAAAAATAAAAAAAGTCCCCATTTTACATATTACAGCAGCCAAGTGTCCCCATTTTACACAGTGCGGCAGGCAGGTGTCCCCATTTTACAGAGCGCAGCAGGCAGATATCCCCATTTTACACAGTACGCAGGCAGGTATCCCCATTTTACACAGTGCGGCAGGCAGATATCCCCATTTTACACAGCGCGGCAGGCAGGTATCCCCATTTTACAAAGTGTGGCAGGCAGGTATCCCCATTTTACACAGTGCGGAGGGCAGATATCCCCATTTTACACAGTGCGGCAGGCAGGTGTCCCCATTTTACACAGTGCGGCAGGCAGGTGTCCCCATTTTACACAGTGCGGCAGCCAGGTGTCCCCATTTTACACAGTGCGGCAGCCAGGTGTCCCCATTTTACACAGTGCGGCAGGCAGGTGTCCCCATTTTACACAGTGAGGCAGGTGTCCCCATTTTACACAGTGAGGCAGGTGTCCCCATTTTACACAGTGAGGCAGGTGTCCCCATTTTACATAGTGCGGCAGGCAGGCGCCCATTTTACACAGTGCGGCAGGCAGGTGTCCCCATTTTACACAGTGCGGCAGACAGGTGTCCCCATTTTACACAGTGCGGCAGGCAGGTGCCCCCATTTTACACAGTGCGGCAGGCAGGTGTCCCCATTTTACACAGTGCGGCAGGCAGGCCCCCATTTTACACAGCGTGGCAGGCAGGCCCCCATTTTACACAGCGTGGCAGGCAGGTGTCCCCATTTTACACAGTGCAGCAGGCAGGTATCCCCAGTGTGGCAGGCAGGTATCCCCAGTGTGGCAGGCAGGTGTCAAGTGGTGGGGGGGAAGGAAGGGGGAGAGAGAGAGATATACTTACATGTTCCGCTCTTCGGATCCCGCCGCCGGACGTCCCTCCCGCCGGCCGCCCCCGCCGCCGCCTCCTTCCAGGCTTCTCTCCTCCCTCTCCCCGAGCGCTCCTGCTCGGGGGGCGGGGCTTCGTGGAATGACGCGTTTGCGTCATGACGTCACGACGCAAACGCGTCATTACGCGAAACTCCACCCCCTCGAGCAGGAGCGCTCGGGGAGAGGGAGGAGAGGGGGAAATAACACTTAAAGTGCCGCGGCGGGCGCCCCGTGCGGTTGCACGGCTCGCCCGCCGCTAGAAACGGCACTGATCAGAGTTTCTCGCTCCCGATGTTTCTCCGCGTGTAATTGTATACTGGTCTAGGTGCCTTATTAAGCTTCAGTTGCAGTTTTGCCAAAATAACAAAACTGCTACAGTATCTCTTGCATTCTTGGGGACGCCCAGCACAGGGCAAAGCCTCCCAACATGCTATTGGTGGCCAGTGATACACTTGTCAAGAATACAATTGTGTTTGCATCGATGATTTAGGGTAACATGCCACCATGTTTCCAATCGCAGCGTCTGCGTGTGACGTCACACGGCCGGCCCGAACCCATCTCCATTTATGATGCCATTCCCCCGCAATGCGGATTTGATAACCCCACAACGCCGTATCGCCACCCCCTGAACTCCCCAGCCTGTCAAATCAGGCAGAGGCGTTTGCATTTGTTGGATGCGATTGCATCTTACTTTGTGAGCACGCGCGGTATGGTCCATGGGGGGGGGGGGTGACACCATCAGTTACCACACCGGGTGATACCAACCCTAGTGACGCCTCTGGTGTAACAATATATTCTAGTGATGACCACTAATGTGTAGGTCAACATTTCAGTTTATTCAACTTTAATCATAGTAAGTCCTGAAAGTTGTGTGGCATTTCTGCATATACTATATGTTTGTGTGTTTATATTTGTGTGTGTATACAGTTATTGCACTTACACGCTATAGGGCATCTTTTAACCCAAAATAACAATGGAGGATCCATTTTCACAAACTGATGGTGTTCCAGGGAATGCGCTCTGCAACCAATGCAGCTTTTATGTGACTGTCCCACCATCCTAATAGTGAACATTTTTGTCCTAACTGCTGGGAGGTATGTCATGCTCCTGTGAGTACATACCTCCCAACATGACCCTCTCCAGGAGGGACAGAATGTCCTGCTTCTGGACTTCCTTCTTACTGTATGATTGCCATCAACTGTAGTGAAACACCTTTCTTATCCATTACCTGTTCAACACAGGTGATGGCAATAATAAATTAAGAGAAAAATCCAGAAGCAGAGCATTTTGTCCCTCCTGGAGAGGGTCACATTGGGAGGTATGTGAGGGGGGCCATCTCGTGTGCTAGTCATGCCCCTAGAGTAGTGCAGCCATGCAACTAACAGGGTGTGGCCACACCCCCTGCAGGGGGGCCCCCGGGAGGTTACTGTACCGAGACCCAGGATTTTTCTTGGCAATAACAAGAAAAAAGAACCAAAACGTGCGCAAAAGGAAGAGCCAATCAAAAAATAATATTTGGATTAGTTATTTTTATTTTTATTAAATATTTATTTAATTGTAGTTAATACCAAATAAATTAATTATAAATATAATCCTTAGAGTGACCACAATAAGATATTGAAAATAATATTAAAATGAATAAAACAACACAATCATGAAATATATAACCATCTAATTAATTTCTCATATATGGTTAGTATTCCAAAAGACCAATAATGGATACAAATGTATCAAATCCTGAAGAATAAATGGTTCCTAAAACAGGTAATACTGTATCACTTTGGATACATAATTAGATCACAATGATGCAAAGAAAAAATATTATTAATGAATAGACTAAAAAAAGTCCACACTGGCTGGCCAGCCTTAATTAATACTTATTATATTGTGCACAAACAAAAATTTATCCAAGATCAATAGAGTAAATAAATGGAAGATGTATTGCCTGTAGGATATCATAGAATTGAATAAACAATAAGGACTCAAAATTCTTCCAATAACGATCTAAACTGGTAATAATTATCCGTTATACATGTATCCAAAAGTCTTATGCGGCTCATTAGCTCCTAACCTCGTACGGCTGCTGATGTAAATGCTAAATGTTGGAGCAAATAGATAGAAGCCAGTCCCGTCCTTTTGACCAATGCTATTTAAAAGTCTCGATAAAGGCACCTAGCCTTATGCGGCCGTTAGTGTGGGCAGCCAATGCCGTAGTATTACAGTCCCGTAATAAGGTGATTGTTATGAATAAATAAAAATAATAATACACAGTCCCGAATGGCTCAAATAGCCCCTAACCTAATGAGGCCATTGGTGTGGGTGGCTATAATGACGGGATAATGTGTTGATAAATAAAACTCCGTCTCACCCGTAGCAATCTCACCCGTGCCAGTGAATGCAGTAGCCGTCCGGCCGGCCGGATGTTCACCGGACCTCCGCCGTTTCCAATCCACAAGCCGTTCTGTGCTGCGCTGCCTGGGTGCTCCTCCAACAGCGCAGCTGGGTAATCCTTAGGCTGGGATGAAAGAGATGGAAATATCTGTGGTGGTTTAAGGCGGGTTAGTGCACTTCCTCTGATGAAACGACCAGTGCCTACGGTCGAGAAACGCGTTAGGTTGAACGGCTTTGGAGTGATCCACGGATCTATACCATCTCTCTGCTATTTGGAGACGAACGGACATCACCGACAGCCCTAACCCGCCTTAAACCACCACAGATATTTTGGAATACTAACCATATATGAGAAATTAATTAGATGGTTATATATTTCATGATTGTGTTGTTTTATTCATTTTAATATTATTTTCAATATCTTATTGTGGTCACTCTAAGGATTATATTTATAATTAATTTATTTGGTATTAACTACAATTAAATAAATATTTAATAAAAATAAAAATAACTAATCCAAATATTATTTTTTGTTTGGCTCTTCCTTTTGCGCACGTTTTGGTTCTTTTTTCTTGTTATTGCTATTTTTTGGGGGTTGACAGCTTCCCCATTTTTCCACATTGTGCGGCATCAGGAAGTTCACCGAGGTTGTAAGTCACGGGCGCCTCTCTTTCTTTTCTCTTGGCAGCCCTGCTCACATGATGCGGAAGTGAATCCGGATTGGCTCTTGGGAGATCAGCTGACTGGAGACTGTCATGACGCTGTCCAAGGGGGAGAGCGGCGGGAACTTTGGCGTGCTGCGGCCAGAGCCAGCCGCTATGGCCTCCAGACAGGAAGACGCAGGCAGACAGTTACAGATGCCGCAGCAAGCGGTGAGACACATCAGAGTTGTGCCCGGATGAAGGATCGCATCTAGGCCTGCGGTGAAGGTGAGCTAAAGCGCGGCTAGGGAGCGTAGGTAACCTCCGTTGTGTGCCCTTACTGTGCTGCTGCTGCTGCTGCTGCATATTTACATGAATGTTCACTTCTTTAAACACAATAAATACAAGATACACATCAATCTAATTACATATGATGCAAGTTGCACACAGACGAAGTGTGATACATTTTGCTCTAAATACAAAGCTACGGGATAGTTATGTGACAATATGTCACAATACCTCCCCCTACATGACAGTCAGCTTGTTGCTCTCACCCTCCCCCACTGGCAATCTCGATGCCGGGATCCTGGCATCAGTATGGTGATCGGCGGTCGACTGACTGCCGGTCACGCATACCCAACGCCAAAGCTACAATACGTACTGTAATCAAATGTGCACTCTATTCTGTTCACTCAAACACAGCAATAAATATGCTTTGCATTGCATTCTACATTTTCATTTGAGTCTATGCTATTTCAAAGCTATTCTTATCTGTTGCAATGTGATGTTACTTTAAGCCTTTGGTAATGAGTTAATGTAATGCTTTTAGCTAAATATGCATTTGTCTAAATGGAGTATTTGTATGTTTCGTGAGTGTAGCACAAAATAAGAATAAATACAATCCATATTCACAAGCAAGGATTAACAATCAATAAAAGTTAAGAAAAAATAAAACATTGTTTCTTTGTATTATATTGATCCATAAACTTGCTATACATTTATACTGACAAATATGATAAAATCTGAAATAGAAGACTATCTGTAGCTATAACTGTGACTTACTCCCACAGTATGCTCATTACTTAGCCAGCCATCTAATTTTCAGTGAAACTTTGCAGCTAAGGCCAGTATGCCCATTGGTAAATCTAATTCAGAAATTTCAGAACTGATTAAACTATGGTCTGATATATAATACATAAAACAAGCCAGCAGGCAATCACTGAATCCTTATTATGTACACAGTTATTTGCATACAAATAGTGCTGAATTTAGAGCTCTGAGAGAAAACTAAGGATTTAGATTCCATGCATTAAATAAATACAGTAATGACATTTCAGGAATAATTCATGCATATATAAACAGACAAACAAACAAGGACACATTCTTACTATGACATTGCATTTAAGGTTCTGAGATAAGCTCAAGTGAAATTCTAAGGATATTTTCAGCAACATATTTCAAGTGACATCTGCAGTTCATAAGGGGAGTTTATTGATCAGGGCCTAATTCAGAGGTGGATGGATGTAAAACACTGGGCGCAAATGTCCGATGTTCTACATCTATAGATTGTAAGTTTGCGAGCAGGGCCTTCCTACCTCTATGTCTGTCTGCTCTTACGCAGTTTTGTTCTATTACTGTTCTAATTGTAAAGCGCAACGAAATATGCTACGCTATGTAAGATGCTGTTAATAAATAAATAAATCTGTGAGTGTGTGTGAGACACAATGTTTATCCATCCTGATGTTTACTGACAACAGATGTAGATCACGACTGCATGGAGATCTATGCAACTCTGATGGGCGTTTCAGGGTAGTGAAGGGGGGTTGGCTGACGTCGGAAGCTTGCTGTTATCAGGGACTGTGTCAAAGACCAGGTCCACGGACACTCTCTGTTAAATCCCATCATAGTTTCTGAGCATCGCAGATCAGAGCTGCATCCAGTGTGTGTCTCTGGAGACAGGCCATTGGCTGCAGCATTAGCATAAATTTGCAGTAGCAGCTGCAACAAATGTCACAACCTCTACTGCTATAGCGTCCACCTCTGAATCACCCCCGTAGTCAGAAGCAACCTTAACTACCCATATGGCTTGTGTGAAACCATCTACATAAAGCATAGCTGTGCGCTGTAGATAATGTGGTACCAAATGTAACCTGGGAACCACATCATATTTTTGTCAGGATCCTTCATCTACATCACTCTTTATATTATTTGTGCTTTCTTGGAATCTTTTTTGTATCTACTCTTTTTCCCTATTGGTTCCCATGGATATCCCCCCACTGTGTTTGCATGTGCCCCTTTTGATCTCCATGTTTTTTGTCTGCAAAAATAACTTAGTTTTGTCTTATCCCATTTAAGGTCCAGTTATTCCCTTCGCTAAAAGATCAGTGGGACCATGGAACTGCACACAAGCTGCTTGTCATATACAGGGGCCCATTGGGACTAATTTCTCACAAGGGCACTATGCAGTGACCATGGACACCAAGAGGGATGGTCACAAAGTACCATGGCCGGAGTCTGTCTTGCCATTGTATCTAGTGACTGCTGTACTAGTAGTGAAAGCAGGGTGTAACAATGGCCCTCATTCCGACCCGATCGCACGCTGCATTTCCTTGCAGCGGTCCGATCGGGTCTGGAATGCGCATGTGCACGCGTCTTGTTGCCTGGTGACAGCCTTCGCCAGGGGAACGACACTGACAGCGTAGAAAGCAGTCGCAGCGGCGACTGCAAGAAGATTGACTGCAGGAAGGCGTTCCAAGGCGTCAACTGACCATTGGAGGCCATTTTCGGGGAGTGGTAAGAAAAACGCAGGCGTGTCCAGGCGAACGGATGGCAGATGTCTGACGTCAATGCCGAGTCCATCATCGCTGGATCCGTCGCACAGGGTAAGTATGTCCAGGGCTGGTCTTGTTTGGCAGGAAACTTTTTTAGCATAGCAGGGCTGCACAAGTGATTGCAGCCTTGCTATGCTAAAATACACTCCACCATATGCGGAGATTAGTTGATCGCACCAGCAGCAAAAAGTTGCTTGGTGCGATCAACTCAGAATGAGGGCCAATATCCATAGCAGCCCACACATCAGGGGCCGGGGAAGTACAAGGATGTACCAGGTGCCTGGGAAGATTCAGCCCTAAGGTTAATGAAACATGCCATGCATATTATTTAGGCAGCTCTGTGCTTCTATGCCAAATTCTGCCACCAAAAAACATATCAGATTACACCACCGATACATAAGAAAAGCATTGCTTATCCGTTAGCTCAATTATAAGACAGTGTTGTGTGAGGTATTAAAGAATGGTTAGGGTCACTTCAAAATGGTGTTATTGAGCAGGGCCTAAACTAGGATTCTTGTCACCCGGGGCAAGGAAGTAATGTGGCACTTGCCCCCCTCTCCCCCCCCCCACCACCCCACCCCCCCACGCACATACACTTTCCCCACAGCAAACACAATTCTATTTACTCTGGGACATATTCCATATAGATGCGCTCCTTATAGTTGTACTCCCTATAGATGCTTTCCCTAAATATATGCTCCCAATAGATGCATTCTTTAGAGGTATACTGCAAAGATGTATTTCTTCTAGATTTACTCATGGTGTGTATATATATATATATATATATATATATATTGTAAAACACAGGCGGCACTCCCAGACTTGTAAGGGTGAAGAAAAACTTTATAGCGACGTTTCGGGGGGTCTCACCCCATCATCAGGATAACACACATAATACAAAGTGAACAGTAGTTTTTCTTCACCCTTACAAGTCTGGGAGTGCCGCCTGTGTTTTACAATATTTATGGGAAATATCTTCTCTTGGATGGCACATCAGCAAGTTTCTAGGAGGTAACACTGTCCTCAGAGTGCCGGATTTTGCACCAATATATATATATATATATATATATATGTTTCCTATAAATGCAATCCTTATGGATGGGCTCACTCCGCTACCTCTCGCATAATCCTCAAAGGAGCAGGGTGTGTGGTTAGTGCTGGAACTCAGCTGCTGCTGCCTATGGTGTCTGTGTCTCTGTGTACACTCGTAGCTCCTGTCCAGGCATGTGACTGGAGGAGAGCTGTGGGGGGCGCTGCCATGCACAGTCCAGTATAGAAGTCCCAGCCCACTGACTGGCTGGGACACTGCAAAACTTTACCAAAGTTTCTCCAGCCTGGGAGAGAATGAGGGCCGACACCCACAGCAGCGATGCTTGGAGCGAGGCACACGGAGATAGCTGCTGCATGTATGCCGGTGACTGGTAGAGGAGAGGATGTGACAGTGTTGGGAATGGGTAGAGGGAGACAGCTAGCATCCCCTCAAATCTGGCGCCCAGGGTGGGGTGAATGCCCCCTGTCACGACTACTTGCCGATTCTCCAGATACGCCAATCTGAGAATCGCCGTGCGTGACTACTGGATTACTTTAAACCCGAAACTGCCACAAGCAAGAAGGTTTAGTGACTAAACGCAAAGCCGACTAAAAGCAAGACCTACACCCATAATTATTTATACGTCACAAAATGATGGCCTTTGGGCATAAGAACACAGACCAGAACTAAAAATTAGATGTTTAATTTCAAGAATATCTTCAGAGCTTTAGTTACAAAAAAGAGTTACAAAGATTATGAGAAATATTTTAAAAGTACACACAGATCAAGATACAATTTCAAATAAAACAAAATGGGAGGATAATTTCCGAAATCTATCTTACTCAGCAGTAGGTGAGCTTTCTGTGTGGAGGGATTTCACAATGTAAGAGATATGATGCATTCCCAGCTCTTGGCTGTTCCCTCAGAAATAAATAACTAGTGTGGGTGAGAGGGGCAGATATAACCCCCTCACCGCTGAGACCCCCACCTTTTCCTTAACTCTCTCAACAATATGTAACTGGGCAGTGAGAAACCAGATTTACTTTTTCCACTTTCAACAGCTGTCTTTCTTTTACGTTTCAAGAGGTCAGGTTTCTTGACCTGTGATGTTCCTCCTTACTATAGTTTATAGCTTCTTAGATAAGGGCCATAAACTAACCTTTGACTCCCCACTATACATCAGTGTCCTCTACTCTCATATCTGGGTAGCTAGGAGTTCACTTAGAGGACAGGCTGGCAGCCATGTTGTGTCACAGACACCATTACAATATACACATAGACATTACAAACAAGTCTTATATCGCTGGATGCAAGTGAATGTCCCATTTGCCCCCCACCCCTAGTTACGGCCTTGTATTGAGTTTCTTTATTTGTATTTGCATCCCTGGATAAAACCCTTATTATCTCTTACAGAAAATATTTTAAAAATAACTTTTATAAAAAGCTTTTTTCAGCAACACAACAACAAACCCTGACAAACAATCTTAAAGCTGGCATTGGGCCTACTCTCTACCTTTTGTGTAGAGCTATAAGAGTATCATTTCTATTTATCCATGTGCCCAAAATACAGCTCAAATTTAATGCAAAGAAAGTTTTTAGTAAAAAAAACATGAAAAAAATATATTTTTATTAAAACATTTTTTACTGAGACCATTAGAAATATGTCCTTTGTAAGAATAGTCAACATGCGATAGATTAATGTTGAATTAAACCTGGCCTATATAAAATTCCATTGTTATGGTACTACTCTCATAGGGCTTATGCAGTATTACAGATGTACTGTAGTCTCAGAAATTTGTTTATTTCGCTTCTGCACAGAAATTAAAAGAAAGAGTTAAAAAAGTCACATGTACTTTCCTGTTATCAAGCTAATAAGGACAGTACAGGAAAATAAATGTTCAGTCCACTGCATAATAAACATTGTTAAGCTGTCTCCACCATTGTCTTCCCATCACAGTGATTAATGGGAAGCATGTCTAAAATGCTTGTAATGGCATTCCCGCAAGACACTTTACAGTGTTCAGAGATAGGAAAATATTAACATTTCTCTTCAGACTTCCCATCTGTAATAAGTGGGAAGCTGAGGTTGAAATTGGAGCACTGCATATAGAAATCAATCATGGATGTGGCAAGGAGCATGTCTAATGGATATATAAAGGCTACATGTGGTATTAAATCATAGTCCTGCCTGTAAAGTTAATTCTTTTGATTGACTTTGCTTGATGCTGTCTCCCAACCATCAAAACGGCCAGAAGGGAATTGGGGGTCGGAAATATATTCAGTCCTGTTTATAATGATTAAAAAGGGGCTGCATAAATCATATGGTGAAATAATCAGAACAATATAAGCAGTGCCAGATTTACATGACTGCAGCCTATAAACACATATCATTTGGAACATCAAGCCTCATCCATTAGCTGTCGCACAGCTTTGCCTGTCTCTTGTCACAGAGCAAAATAAAGTGTTCCTGCTTTGCACATTGGAAAATATTATGTTTCCTTCTGGAGGCAACTTGCTATTTAAGAGATATATTGGATGGGGTACCATCAAACTGGTGCTATTGAGCCCCATATACATAGTTACAGCTGTAACAGTTATCTCAATAAGAGATTAGCTAAATAATTTATTTTGCAAATATTACTGGTTCTTGGCTATATTGGTTCTACAAAATTTACTAGTCTATACAATTAGTTTTCCTTTCTTCTCACCATGTATTTTAATTTGCTAGGGAAAGAGAGAAGACATACTGTATGTACTGTATAGAGGGCCTAATTCTGAGTTGATCGCAGAGGCGGAACTACCGCCAGTGCAACCAGTGCGTTGCACTGAGGCCCGCCTCTGTCCAGGGGCCCAAACCATGTAATGAGTCAAAGTGACTCATTACATGCCGCTGTGTGCTGCGGGCAACCGCTGCTCGCAGCGCACAGCCGCCCGGAGAGGAGAGGAGCAGCGGTACGGGAGAAGGAGGAGAAGTGAGGTGGAGGAGGGAGCCGCAGCAGCGCTTTGTTACTGGTGGAGGCGCTGCTGCTGCTGCCCCTCTGCTTTACTATAGGCTGTCTTCTGAGAACAGCCTATAGTGAAGCAGAGGGGCAGCAGCAGCAGCGCCTCTACCAATAACACAGCGCTGCTGCGGCTCCCTCCTCCTCCTTCTCTCCTGCCCGGGAATCGTCAAGCTGCACCGAGGAGCCTGAGCCAGCGGAGAGGGTAAGTATAATTCTTC
This sequence comes from Pseudophryne corroboree, assembly GCF_028390025.1. Classification (NCBI taxonomy): domain Eukaryota; kingdom Metazoa; phylum Chordata; class Amphibia; order Anura; family Myobatrachidae; genus Pseudophryne; species Pseudophryne corroboree. The sequence goes on along the minus strand of NC_086444.1, from coordinate 225,452,523 downwards.
TTTCTTTCTCTTTCTTTCTTTCTTTCTTTCTTTCTTTCTTTCTTTCTTTCTTTCTGTCTTTGTTGGGACTGCCTGCCGCAATGTGTAAAAATGGGGAATCTGCTTGCCGCAATGTGCAAAAATGGGGAATCTGCCTGCCGCAATGTGTAAAAAGGGGGAATCTGCCTGCCGCTATGTGTAAAAATGGGGAATCTGCCTGCCGCTATGTGTAAAATGGGGAATGTGTAAAAATGGGGAATCTGCCTGCCGCAATGTGTAAAAATGGAAATCTGCCTGCCGCTATGTGTAAAAATGGGGAATCTGCCTGCCGCAATGTGTAAAAAGGGGGAATCTGCCTGCCGTAATGTGTAAAAAGGGGGACGCTGTCTGCCGAAATGTGTAACAAGGGCACGCTGTCTGCCGTAATGTGTAAAAAGGGGACGCTGTCTGCCGCTATGTTTAACAAGGGCATGCTGTCTGCCGTTATGTGTAAAAAGTGTACGCTGTCTGCCGCTATGTGTAACAAGGGCACGCTGTCTGCCGTTATGTGTAAAAAGGGGACGCTGTCTGCCGTTATGTGTAAAAAGTGCACGCTGTCTGCCGTAATGTGTAAAAAGGGGGACGCTGTCTGCCGTAATGTGTAAAAAGGGGACGCTGTCTGCCGTAATGTGTAAAAAGAGGAATCTGTCCGCCGTAAGGTGTAAAAGGGTCTCTACCTGGTGTAGTGGTGCTACTGTGCGGTGTAATTTGAATAATGGAGACTACTGTGCACCGTTTTATGAATTGGTATTATTTTGTGGCCACACCCCTTCCCCACAAAGCCACGCCACTATGTATTTTTGCACTCGCCTACGGCGCACACTGCCCCTGTTTTGCATGCAGGGGTGGGGCTCCGATGCCGTTTCTTGCACACAGTGCTAAAATGTCTAGTTACGGCACTGTTGCTAGGTATCCATTTCTCTGGCCCTGAGCAGGTCCCCCCCACCAGATCCTCTCCAGGGGTTAGGGGGTGGACTTGGATGGGATGGGATGGGATGGGGGAGCCCAAAGCATTTTGTCACACCTGGGCCCACTGCTCGCTAGTTCCGCCAATGGTTGATCGTAGCAGGAAATTTGTTAGCAGTTGGGTAAATCCATGTGCACTGCAGGGGGGGGGGCGGCAGATATAATATGTGCAGAGAGAGTTAGATTTGGGTGGGGTGTGTTCAAACTGAAACCTAAATTGCAGTGTAATAATAAAGCAGCCAGTATTTACCCTGCACAGAAACAAAATAACCCACCCAAATCTAACTCTCTCTGCAAATGTTATATCTGCCCCCCCCCCCCCCCCTGCAGTGCACATGGTTTTGCCCAACTGCTAACAAACTTGCTGCTGCGATCAACTCAGAATTACCCCCAGAGGGCCTTATTCAGGTTGGTTAGCAAACCAATAAAGTTAGCAATTGGGCAAATCCATGTTGCACTGCAGGTGTGGCAGATGTCACATGTGCAGAGAAAGTTAGATTTGGGTGGGTAATATTGTTTCTGAGCAGGGCAAATACTGGCTGCTTTATTTTTACACTGCAATTTAGATTTCAGATTGAACACACCCCACCCAAATCTAAATCTCTCTGCACATGTTACATCTGCCTCATCTGCAGTGCAACATGTTTTTTCCCAATTGCTAACTTTTCTGGTTTGCTAACCTTTGTTATAATTCTGCTATGCCCAACAGTTGATCACGACTTAAATAGAATATTTATTCGAGGAGACAAAATATGTCGAAATATGGAGATTGGGGCATAACAGTACTATAGAATATTTTGACCCAAAATAGTTTATATTACTATTTTAGTATTTGAGTATACATATCTATTACATATTTAATTAATGAACTGGTTTAGGTGCATAATCTAGAGTGAAATGTTTTTAATTTGATATCCAATCTGTTTTTACTGTACAACCAAACACTCATGTCCCCATATAAATATATATAAAGATATGTAAATATCAATTAAATGTAGTTTTATTTTCATTAGAAATAACTTTTTTTAAAACCTATATATTTTGTCGAGCTCCTTTTATCTAACAAAACTTTATTTACATGCTATTACTTTATAAAGTCAAGCGATGCACAAAGTTGTACACCAGAGGTTCTCAAACTCGGTCCTCGGGGGCCCACACAGTGCATGTTTTGCAGGTCTCCTCACAGAATCGCAAGTGAAATAATTTAGCTCCTCCTGTGGACCTTTTAAAATATGTCAGTGAGTAATTAATACACCTGTGCACCTGCTGGGTAACCTGCAAAACATGCACTGTGTGGGCTCCCGAGGACCGAGTTTGAGAACCTCTGTTGTACACTATAGCAATTGGTGATACTGTATATGTTATGATACAGCTATTGTATCACTTCTTCAAGTCTGAACAATATATTCTTCTTCCCCATTCAACAGTGACTCAAAACGTGACCTGGAAGGAGATTGTCAAGATATGGTTTAAGCAATAAATCATGGAAAACCAAATGTATTTTCATAGAGATTGAAAACTCTAAGCAGAAAGCAATTTGGTTATTATTTTTAGAGAAAAGCATAGATAGCGAAGTTAATATTTGACCCAAAGTAAAAAGGATTCTGCAGATAATTTTTGATGAGTATAGCTCTACAGTGTCTGTCTGCATCTTACAGTATTTCAATTGTTCCTTAGCTTTTTATAAAAATCTCAAATAGACTCCTGCATGTTACTGATTTTATCATTTACATCTAGAGTTGGTATAAAATCTGTGAAATTCTGAATTACTTTAGAGTTGCTATAACCCAATTCTGAAGTGGGTGCAATTGAAGAACTGGTAAAACATCAAAAAAATTGTTAAAGTTTAATTACTTATTTCTGTTTGCCCACTGGACTGTGGATGGAAAAAATAAGAGATTAAAATTCACTCCAATGGCAGTGTAGAAATTCTTCCAGAACTTGAGGGTTAACTGAACTGCTTGGTATGAACCTACATTAAATATATTGGGAGGAGGGGGTCTGGACTGCACAGTGCACACCCTGGCTACTTATAATGGGATGTGTTCCCTGGCTGGGACTTAGTACTACAACAAAGAAACAAAAGAGCAGGTGCACCAAACAACCATTGTAATTATAATAAATGTAACCATACATCATATCCAATGTTCTTGGCAGAAAAATTGGTAAATATTATGAGCCTGCCCACCAATCGTCAAGGAGACATCATCGGGCTGGTCCCTAACATTATAAGGGTTCTCCTCTGGGACACAGGACACCCGCAAACCACCCCAGCCAAACCCCGCCCTCCACTCAGGGCACCACGGGTGTGGGTTATTAGATCTACACTAAAAAGGTCTACAATCTACAAATGGTAGACATGAATCAGGTCGAGGTGATCAAATGGGTAAAATGGTCAACATAGAATAGGTAGATAGGATCAAAAGGTCGACATGCAAATGGTCGACACAAAAAAAAGTAGACAATTCTTTTTGGGGGGTGTTTTGTCACTTTTCTGCCACAAACAAGCCCCATTAGTGTACTGCATCCCCTCGCATGCTTCAGGCAAGTTACTATTCCCAATCATAGTCCACATGGATGGTAAAGTATGAAAAAGATGGAAAAAAACAAAAAATAAAAAAACCTGTGTCTACCATAAGTGTGTCGACCATTGTCATGTCAACCTTTTGACCCTGTAGACCTTTTGATCCTGTCGACATCTTGAACTGTCTACCTTTTACATGATGATTTTTTGACCCTGTCAACCTAATGCATGTCTACCATTAGTGGTAGACCTATTGACTGTAGACCTTTCTAGTGTAGATCTATAGTCCGTATACCGGGCACCACATAAATAAAGGATAGCCGTGAGAAATCTGATTATGAGGTAAGTGAAATTAGCTGCTAGCTACAGTGTTAGAAAGAGGACAGCAGTAAAGTATCAAGTGTTAAAAAGGTGAGCCTGTTTAGTTGAGGGGTGAACATTTGGGGCGTGGGGATCCTTGGATTATTCTGGCTGGGCCACTTTGGGGCATCACCATCTTACATTTACTTTTAACACCTATATCAATCTGTGTTTGTTTCTTTTATTTATGTAACACTCAGCAGCTACTTTCACTTACCTAACATTCTGATTTTTCAGTGAGGACTATTACTGGATGGATGGAACCCTCAAGATGGTGTCTCCATTCTTATAAAGCATTGGCTTACTTGTAGTTCCTTATGGTCAATATCTAATTATTTTTCAGCTGTGGCCATTAGGCACAAAGATATATCTCACAGGAAGCAAATAAGCTAGAATGTTGATTTGATGAAGCCAATAACTTGCAGCATTTCCTTTTCATTATTAGGAGCAAGACAATTAACAACAGCATCAATTTTACTGGGATCCATACTCAAACTGGGATCAGTACGTAATCCCGCTGGACGGGATCCCGGCAGTCGAAATACAGACGCCGGAATCCCGACCACACAATCCCGACAGGGGTGGCGAGCGGAACGCAACCCCTTGCGGGCTCACTTCGCTCGCCACGCTGCGGGCACGGTGCCTCGCTACGCTCGCAACACTATTATATTCTCACTCTATGGGTGTCGTGGACACCCACGGAGGGAGAATATGTCGGGATTGTGCCGGTCGGGATTCCGGCATCGGTATTTTGACCGCCGGGATTCCGTCCGGGGGGATGTTGACCGCATCCCCTCAAACTATCCACAGAAATAATATGCCATAGGTATTTGACTTGGGTCTCAAGTTCCCATTTCTGTAATTTAGGAATTCATGTAGCATTGGACAGATTGTGCATTTAATCTGAAAAAGGTGTATTCTGCTTAGCTTGCAGAACTGGCAATATTCGCAAGATGCATCCAAGCTTGGCAATAGTAGCATATGTGCTTTCATTACTCTTGGAACAAACTGTAGCAAACACACAGCACCTGGCTTTTTCCAGGAGGTGTGGCTTCACAAAAGTAGTAGTAGATGATAAAATGTCAGTACACAAATCATACACAATATACAGTTTGTACACAATATAGATTAACAAGTAAAATCAAATCAAGATGCAAAGACAAAAAATGGTTGTACAGGTCGGGTATCCGTTATCCGGACACCCGTTAACCGAAATATTCAGAAAACCGGAATATTTCAGTCCTGTAGTGACGTCATGACGCGGCCAGCGTCATGACGTCACTGGAGTCTGCGGCCAATCACAGACAGGTGGTGGAGTGGCTTTGCAGCCATTCCCTCACCGCCGCTGACTCCCAGTACCCGCCGCTGACCCCTCGGACTCCCCCACTGATGTGCCAGTTCCCCGGGACCCTCACCGTCGTGCTGGGCTCACGGCGGTCCCCCCTGCCGACTCGCTGGATCCCCGAAACCCATACAGATAACAGGTAATCTGTTATCCGGAAAAATCCCATATCCGGAATGCTCCTGGTCCCGAGCATTCCGGATATGGGATACTCAACCTGTATTAAGTTCATATCACAACAAACGTCTGTTCTCTACCCCTTTAAAAAAACAAATGGAAACAAACTCACTATGCTTAGGACCTATTTCAAACATCACTGAAATATCACTGTATTAATAAAAATTGACTGCAGAAACCACACTACTATAGTAAAAGCATAAGTGAGAGGAATTCATATGTATTCACCCAATCAGAAGCAGTCACTGATCATCATCAACATCAGTTCACATATTGCGTCAGGCATTAAACTCCTGCAAGTAATTAACCACCTAACTAGTGTCTTTTTTTATGATCAGTTGGGGACACAGCCTTACTGTACAGTATATTGGCTGCATTTACACATTTCTTCCAGCCCCGTTCCATCTCCCTTAGAACAAGGATTCCTATGCGCAAATTGCATCTCCCTTAGCACAGGAATGGATGAATAATAAACACTGGTATAGTTCACAAAAATGTAATTTGGAAGACAGAGGGTACAAATTGGGTTTTCTTCAGATTCTAAATGAGCTACTGAATATTCAGTTGGGTCTTTTAGTATTTTAAGCACACATGTGCAAACATGTTATCAATGGGCCTAATTCAGACCTGATCGCTCGCTAGGTGTTTTTGCAGTCCTGTGTTAGCATAGTCGCTGCCCATATGGGAGTATATTTTCGCTTTGCAAGTGTGCGAACGCATGGGTAGCAGAGATGTGCAAACAGATTTTGTGCAGTCTCTGAGTAGCCCAGGACTTAGCCACTGTGAACACTTCAGCCTGTCTGGGACCATAATTGATGCCAGGAACCCTCCCTGTACATGCACAGACACGCCTGCGTTTTTCCAAACACTCCTAGAAATCGGTCAGTTGCCACCCACAAACACCTTCTTCCTGTCTCCTTGCGAACGCCCGTGCAAATGGATCCTTCGCACAAACCCATCGCTGAGCGGCGATCCGCTTTGTACCCATGCGATGCACCTGTGCATTGCGGTGCATACGCATGCGCAGTTTATACCTGATCGCCCTCTGTAAAAAAATGCAGCCTCAGGTCTGAATTAGGCCCCATGTTCTTAGCTTTTATTGGGAAAACTAAATATGTCATACAGATAGACAATTAAAATTTGATCTAGCAGAGCTCTTAATGCATCAATGATAAAATAATGACAAGTAGCAGGGGAATTACACTGACCAAAAGGCATGACATAAATATGGAAATTTACTTAGCTCCTGAGTCCATTCGAGATTGCATTTGTGGCCGAAAATGCATCTCAGTAATTTACTAAACACAAAACACAGCAGTGTTGGGACAATTCATATTCAGTTTCACGGCTGTCCAGAGAAATACGAATCAATACCCCATTGGCCAAATAGGGTAGAATTTTCCCATACACCTCATACAACACAGGGATTTTCCAAGGATTCGTATTTGTGATTTTGTACGGACACAGCTCTAAAATTGCCGCAAAAGGGCGTGATTCCATCAAAATAGAACTTACAAATAGAAATGCTTTTGGCTGGCGTGTTTAACATATGAATAGTTACTCATTACTCACACCTCAATTATGATGCCTTTAAAATGGTACTAAGCACATTTTTCACTTCCCAAACTAAAAAATGGCTGAATCTGTGTGCTGTGGAGACATGCTGGGTGCTGTGGGATTCCTGAGACTGTGACACCAGAATGGAAGAAACCAGGGTCATGAAACTGAATATAGTTGTGCAGGTACCGCAGAGGCTGCGCAAGTCTCATTTATTCATGGGATGTTTGACCCTAAATGCATGACCAGGTAATACAGATGTTCCGGTTCAATCGTAACAACATTTTCCATCTGTATGACATTGTCAAACTGGACCTAGACCATGAGACAACACGTTCAAGCTATGTCTCAGGCCTGCATATACCCCCAGCCAGGCACCTCTCTCCCTGCAGCGCCTCCCCCTGCCGCCGCAGACATGTTACCCCACAGCCAGCTGCTCCTACCGGCTGCCGATCTGTGCTCTCCCCAGTGCCCGCAGGCATATCTCTCCCTGCAGCCAGCTCCTCCTGCCGCCACCGATCTCTGCTCCCCCCTGCCGCCCAGCTTACCCCCACCGCCGTCCCGCTCTCACCCGCCGACATCTGCGCACCTGGCCGCTGCTGTCAGCGCATCTGTCAGCGGCAGGACGGGTCACTGTGTACGGCCAAATCCGACAGTCGGATTTGGCCGTCCATTGAATAGGGGTTGTCGGATCCATTCCGACAACTGCATGTCAGAATGGATCCGACTCTTATTGAATATACCCCTAAACGTGTTGTCCCTTTCAAACTCAGTTACACAGGTTGGTAGGTGGTTCATGACATCCAGTTTGATTAGTTTATTTGCATAAACTAATCCCTTCTATCACACAATGTGACATCTGTTTGTGGTTTAGTATTAACATCACCACTTTGTGAAAAAGCCACTTCCCTAAATTTGCCTAATATACTGTTTTAATTATGTTGAAGTGCTTGTGTGAAAGTATACAAACTAAATACTTTTTTGAAATGTTCCTCACCAGGCAGCTGTGGTTAATGTGGAGACATTGGTGTGGCACTTTCCAGGATCTGCATCAGTGGCCTGGCAGACACCACAGAGGTGCTTCTTTGTGGTGGAGACACATGTAAGGATGGCCCTACAATCAATTTAGCTATATTTCTGGGTTTATTCAGAGATGAACGCAGATGGCTGCATATGCAGCAAGATCTGCGTCCATCTCTGCACATGCTGGGGGGGCGACCAGCACAGGGTAAGGACACCCAGCATGTGTGAGGCCGCCTTCCGATGCATCCGTAATTCCCTGCAATGCTGTAACTCTGCCCCTGTAATGCCCACCGCTGTCAATCACATTGTGGTCACATGCATCGGGGATGTGACCGCAAAGTGTATGGCTGTGCAGCCGCTCTGTGGCCCTCATTCCGAGTTGATCGCACCAAGCAACTTTTTGCTGTTGGTGTGATCAACTAATCTCCACCTATGGCGGAGTGTATTTTAGCATAGAAGGGCTGCGAATGCTTGCGCTGCCCTGCTATGCTAAAAAAGTTTCAAACAAAACAAGACTAGCCCTAGACCTACTTACCCTGTGCGACATATCCAGTGATGCAGGTCCCGGCTTTGACGTCAGACATCCGCCCTCCGTTCGCCTGGACATGCGTGCATTTTTTTTACCACTCCCTGAAAAACGTCTTCTTGCGATCGCTGCTGCGATCACATTTGACACTGGCGGTGTCGTTGCCCAGCGCCGATCATTGCCAGGCAACGGCGCGCGTGCGCAATGCGTCCGGCATGCGTGCGCAATGAGTCCGCCGCGCATGCGCATTTCTGGCCCATTCGCACCACAGCGAAGAACCGCTGCGTGCGAACCGGTCGGAATGACCCCGTGTGTCCGCTGTGCATGCACAGTTTGCCACCATCGACAAACTGCGCTGCGGGCCACTAATGCAGCCTGGTTTGAATGACCCCCTGTATAAGCACATTATACCAATAACACAAATCTCCAGTTATTTTGGGGTAAAGCAAAGAAAAAAACCATAACAACAACACACAATGCATTTCAAGCACAAAAAATTCAAAGCAAATATATCCACAAAAAAAAGCTGGATTAGTATTCTGGACTACATGACATTAAAACACAGTACAAAACATATGAATATATTTTGTATTTTTAAAACTGAGTCCCAGACATAAGTTGCCCTCACTACCTCTGGAGGGATAAGGATCTGCAGGGGCTCCCCATACTCTAGATATATGGCTGCCTCCTGTATGCCATGCTGACTTGGCCTCTTTGGCAATTTTGGCTTTTACTCTGTGTTTTATAGAAGCGCTTCCTGCAGGTGTCCTTAGTGCGCTTGACCAACCCTTCACAGTTGACAGCAGCCACTACCTTCTTCCAGGTGGCAGCTTTCTTGCGGAATGCCACCTTTGCATACACCCGACCGAATAGCTGCCGATGGTATTTAATTATCTCCTGCACCAGGCCATGTGTCTTGGTCCAGATGCATGGCTGCGAAGCCTCATAACGGTCACTTGAGGATTGAGGCCCCTCCTCTGCTACTTCCTCGACCTCCCCTACCTCATTAACTTCAGACTCTGACATCCTCCAAACAACACAGAACAAATAAAAGTAAAGACAGGCAAAACAAACTCCTCCCCTACATCTACACACACACACGCGTGCGGAAACACTGACAATAGACTGAAAATAAAAATGACAATGACAAAAATAAAACTATTAGGTAACAACTAGAGATGAGCGGGTTCGGTTCCCCGGAATCCGAACCCGCCCGAACTTCAGCTTTTTTTACACGGATCCGAGCGACTCGGATCTTCCCGCCTTGCTCGGTTAACCCGAGCGCGCCCGAACGTCATCATGACGCTGTCGGATTCTCGCGAGGCTCGGATTCTATCGCGAGACTCGGATTCTATATAAGGAGCCGCGCGTCGCCGCCATTTTACACGTGCATTGAGATTGATAGTGAGAGGACGTGGCTGGCGTCCTCTCCGTTTAGAGAAGAAATAGATAGGAGAGTGAGAGTGAGACAGTGACACTTCATTTACTGGAGCTTAGGAGGAGTACTCAGACAGAGAGTGCAGAATTTTGCTGATAGTATTAGTTAGTTATACTAGTGACAGAGTGAGACAGTGACACTTCATTTACTGGAGCTTAGGAGGAGTACTCAGACAGAGAGTGCAGAATTTTGCTGATAGTATTAGTTAGTTATACTAGTGACTGACCAGTGACCACCAGTGGAGTTTTATATTATTTAATATAATCCGTTCTCTGCCTGAAAAAACGATACACAGTGACTCAGTCCCATACCATATCTGTGCTCAGCCCAGTGTGCTGCATCATCTATGTATAATATCTGACTGTGCTCACACAGCTTAATTGTGGGGGAGACTGGGGAGCAGTTAGGTTATAGCAGGAGCCAGGAGTATATTAAAAAATTAAACAGTGCACACTTTTTTTCTGCAGGAGTGCCACTGCCAGTGTGACTGACCAGTGACCTGACCACCAGTATATAGTATACTATATTGTATTGTGAATGTCTGCATGTAAAAGTTAAACACACGTCGTGTGACTTGTGTGGTGTTTTTTTATTCTATAAAATAAAAAACTCATTCTGCTGACAGTGTCCAGCAGGTCCGTCATTATATAATATATACCTGTCCGGCTGCAGTAGTGATATATATATATTTTTTATATCATTATTTATCATCCAGTCGCAGCAGACACAGTACGGTAGTTCACGGCTGTAGCTACCTCTGTGTCGGCACTCGGCAGTCCATCCATAATTGTATACCACCTACCCGTGGTTTTTTTTTTCTTTCTTCTTTATACATACTACATCTCATTATCATCCAGTCTATATTAGCAGCAGACACAGTACAGTACGGTAGTCCACGGCTGTAGCTACCTCTGTGTCGGCACTCGGCAGTCCGTCCATAATTGTATACCACCTACCCGTGTTTTTTTTTTTCTTTCTTCTTTATACATACTACATCTCATTATCAACCAGTCTATATTAGCAGCAGACACAGTACGGTAGTCCACGGCTGTAGCTACCTCTGTGTCGGCACTCGGCAGTCCGTCCATAATTGTATACCACCTACCCGTGGTTTTTTTTTTCTTTCTTCTTTATGCATACTACATCTCATTATCATCCAGTCTATATTAGCAGCAGACACAGTACAGTACGGTAGTCCACGGCTGTAGCTACCTCTGTGTCGGCACTCGGCAGTCCATCCATAATTGTATACCACCTACCCGTGGTTTTTTTTTCTTTCTTCTTTATACATACTACATCTCATTATCATCCAGTCTATATTAGCAGCAGACACAGTACAGTACAATAGTCCACGGCTGTAGCTACCTCTGTGTCGGCACTCGGCAGTCCGTCCATAATTGTATACCACCTACCCGTGGTTTTTTTTTCTTTCTTCTTTATACATACATACTACATCTCATTATCAACCAGTCTATATTAGCAGCAGACACAGTACAGTACGGTAGTCCACGGCTGTAGCTACCTCTGTGTCGGCACTCGGCAGTCCATCCATAATTGTATACCACCTACCCGTGGTTTTTTTTTCTTTCTTCTTTATACATACATACTACATCTCATTATCAACCAGTCTATATTAGCAGCAGACACAGTACGGTAGTCCACGGCTGTAGCTACCTCTGTGTCGGCACTCGGCAGTCCGTCCATAATTGTATACCACCTACCCGTGGTTTTTTTTTCTTTCTTCTTTATACATACATACTACATCTCATTATCAACCAGTCTATATTAGCAGCAGACACAGTACGGTAGTCCACGGCTGTAGCTACCTCTGTGTCGGCACTCGGCAGTCCGTCCATAATTGTATACCACCTACCCGTGGTTTTTTTTTTTTTTTCTTTCTTCTTTATACATACATACTACATCTCATTATCATCCAGTCTATATTAGCAGCAGACACAGTACAGTACAATAGTCCACGGCTGTAGCTACCTCTGTGTCGGCACTCGGCAGTCCATTCATAATTGTATACTAGTATCCATCCATCTCCATTGTTTACCTGAGGTGCCTTTTAGTTGTGCCTATTAAAATATGGAGAACAAAAATGTTGAGGTTCCAAAATTAGGGAAAGATCAAGATCCACTTCCACCTCGTGCTGAAGCTGCTGCCACTAGTCATGGCCGAGACGATGAAATGCCAGCAACGTTGTCTGCCAAGGCCGATGCCCAATGTCATAGTACAGAGCATGTCAAATCCAAAACACCAAATATCAGTAAAAAAAGGACTCCAAAACCTAAAATAAAATTGTCGGAGGAGAAGCGTAAACTTGCCAATATGCCATTTACCACACGGAGTGGCAAGGAACGGCTGAGGCCCTGGCCTATGTTCATGGCTAGTGGTTCAGCTTCACATGAGGATGGAGGCACTCAGCCTCTCGCTAGAAAAATGAAAAGACTCAAGCTGGCAAAAGCAGTAGCACCGCAAAGAACTGTGCGTTCTTCTAAATCCCAAATCCACAAGGAGAGTCCAATTGTGTCGGTTGCGATGCCTGACCTTCCCAACACTGGACGTGAAGAGCATGCGCCTTCCACCATTTGCACGCCCCCTGCAAGTGCTGGAAGGAGCACCCGCAGTCCAGTTCCTGATAGTCAGATTGAAGATGTCAGTGTTGAAGTACACCAGGATGAGGAGGATATGGGTGTTGCTGGCGCTGGGGAGGAAATTGACCAGGAGGATTCTGATGGTGTAGTGGTTTGTTTAAGTCAGGCACCCGGGGAGACACCTGTTGTCCGTGGGAGGAATATGGCCGTTGACATGCCTTGTGAAAATACCAAAAAAATCAGCTCTTCGGTGTGGAACTATTTCAACAGAAATGCGGACAACAGGTGTCAAGCCGTGTGTTCCCTTTGTCAAGCTGTAATAAGTAGGGGTAAGGACGTTAACCACCTCGGAACATCCTCCCTTATACGTCACCTGCAGCGCATTCATAATAAGTCAGTGACAAGTTCAAAAACTTTGGGTGACAGCGGAAGCAGTCCACTGACCAGTAAATCCCTTCCTCTTGTAACCAAGTTCACGCAAACCACCCCACCAACTCCCTCAGTGTCAATTTCCTCCTTCCCCAGGAATGCCAATAGTCCTGCAGGCCATGTCACTGGCAATTCTGACGAGTCCTCTCCTGCCTGGGATTCCTCCGATGCATCCTTGCGTGTAACGCCTACTGCTGCTGGCGCTGCTGTTGTTGCTGCTGGGAGTCGATGGTCATCCCAGAGGGGAAGTCGTAAGACCACTTTTACTACTTCCACCAAGCAATTGACTGTCCAACAGTCCTTTGCGAGGAAGATGAAATATCACAGCAGTCATCCTACAGCAAAGCGGATAACTGAGGCCTTGGCATCCTGGGTGGTGAGAAACGTGGTTCCGGTATCCATCATTACTGCAGAGCCAACTAGAGACTTGTTGGAGGTACTGTGTCCCCGGTACCAAATACCATCTAGGTTCCATTTCTCTAGGCAGGCGATACCGAAAATGTACACAGACCTCAGAAAAAGAGTCACCAGTGTCCTAAAAAATGCAGCTGTACCCAATGTCCACTTAACCACGGACATGTGGACAAGTGGAGCAGGGCAGGGTCAGGACTATATGACTGTGACAGCCCACTGGGTAGATGTATGGACTCCCGCCGCAAGAACAGCAGCGGCGGCACCAGTAACAGCATCTCGCAAACGCCAACTCTTTCCTAGGCAGGCTACGCTTTGTATCACCGGTTTCCAGAATACGCACACAGCTGAAAACCTCTTACGGCAACTGAGGAAGATCATCGCGGAATGGCTTACCCCAATTGGACTCTCCTGTGGATTTGTGGCATCGGACAACGCCAGCAATATTGTGTGTGCATTAAATATGGGCAAATTCCAGCACGTCCCATGTTTTGCACATACCTTGAATTTGGTGGTGCAGAATTTTTAAAAAAACGACAGGGGCGTGCAAGAGATGCTGTCGGTGGCCAGAAGAATTGCGGGACACTTTCGGCGTACAGGCACCACGTACAGAAGACTGGAGCACCACCAAAAACTACTGACCCTGCCCGGCCATCATCTGAAGCAAGAAGTGGTAACGAGGTGGAATTCAACCCTCTATATGCTTCAGAGGTTGGAGGAGCAGCAAAAGGCCATTCAAGCCTATACAATTGAGCACGATATAGGAGGTGGAATGCACCTGTCTCAAGCGCAGTGGAGAATGATTTCAACGTTGTGCAAGGTTCTGATGCCCTTTGAACTTGCCACACGTGAAGTCAGTTCAGACACTGCCAGCCTGAGTCAGGTCATTCCCCTCATCAGGCTTTTGCAGAAGAAGCTGGAGACATTGAAGGAGGAGCTAACACGGAGCGATTCCGCTAGGCATGTGGGACTTGTGGATGGAGCCCTTAATTCGCTTAACAAGGATTCACGGGTGGTCAATCTGTTGAAATCAGAGCACTACATTTTGGCCACCATGCTCGATCCTAGATTTAAAGCCTACCTTGGATCTCTCTTTCCGGCAGACACAAGTCTGCTGGGGTTGAAAGACCTGCTGGTGAGAAAATTGTCAAGTCAAGCGGAACGCGACCTGTCAACATCTCCTCCTTCACATTCTCCCGCAACTGGGGGTGCGAGGAAAAGGCTCAGAATTCCGAGCCCACCCGCTGGCGGTGATGCAGGGCAGTCTGGAGCGACTGCTGATGCTGACATCTGGTCCGGACTGAAGGACCTGACAACGATTACGGACATGTCGTCTACTGTCACTGCATATGATTCTCTCAACATTGAAAGAATGGTGGAGGATTATATGAGTGACCGCATCCAAGTAGGCACGTCACACAGTCCGTACTTATACTGGCAGGAAAAAGAGGCAATTTGGAGGCCCTTGCACAAACTGGCTTTATTCTACCTAAGTTGCCCTCCCACAAGTGTGTACTCCGAAAGAGTGTTTAGTGCCGCCGCTCACCTTGTCAGCAATCGGCGTACGAGGTTACATCCAGAAAATGTGGAGAAGATGATGTTCATTAAAATGAATTATAATCAATTCCTCCGCGGAGACATTGACCAGCAGCAATTGCCTCCACAAAGTACACAGGGAGCTGAGATGGTGGATTCCAGTGGGGACGAATTGATAATCTGTGAGGAGGGGGATGTACACGTTGATATATCGGAGGATGATGATGAGGTGGATATCTTGCCTCTGTAGAGCCAGTTTGTGCAAGGAGAGATTAATTGCTTCTTTTTTGGGGGGGGTCCAAACCAACCCGTCATATCAGTCACAGTCGTGTGGCAGACCCTGTCACTGAAATGATGGGTTGGTTAAAGTGTGCATGTCCTGTTTTGTTTATACAACATAAGGGAGGGTGGGAGGGCCCAAGGACAATTCCATCTTGCACCTCTTTTTCTTTTATTTTTCTTTGCGTCATGTGCTGTTTGGGGAGGGTTTTTTGGAAGGGCCATCCTGCGTGACACTGCAGTGCCACTCCTAGATGGGCCCGGTGTTTGTGTCGGCCACTAGGGTCGCTTATCTTACTCACACAGTCAGCTACCTCATTGCGCCTCTTTTTTTCTTTGCGTCATGTGCTGTTTGGGGAGGGTTTTTTGGAAGGGCCATCCTGCGTGACACTGCAGTGCCACTCCTAGATGGGCCCGGTGTTTGTGTCGGCCACTAGGGTCGCTTATCTTACTCACACAGTCAGCTACCTCATTGCGCCTCTTTTTTTCTTTGCGTCATGTGCTGTTTGGGGAGGGTTTTTTGGAAGGGACATCCTGCGTGACACTGCAGTGCCACTCCTAGATGGGCCCGGTGTTTGTGTCGGCCACTAGGGTCGCTAATCTTACTCACACAGCTACCTCATTGCGCCTCTTTTTTTCTTTGCGTCATGTGCTGTTTGGGGAGGGTTTTTTGGAAGGGACATCCTGCGTGACACTGCAGTGCCACTCCTAGATGGGCCCGGTGTTTGTGTCGGCCACTAGGGTCGCTTATCTTACTCACACAGTCAGCTACCTCATTGCGCCTCTTTTTTTCTTTGCGTCATGTGCTGTTTGGGGAGGGTTTTTTGGAAGGGACATCCTGCGTGACACTGCAGTGCCACTCCTAGATGGGCCCGGTGTTTGTGTCGGCCACTAGGGTCGCTAATCTTACTCACACAGCTACCTCATTGCGCCTCTTTTTTTCTTTGCGTCATGTGCTGTTTGGGGAGGGTTTTTTGGAAGGGACATCCTGCGTGACACTGCAGTGCCACTCCTAGATGGGCCCGGTGTTTGTGTCGGCCACTAGGGTCGCTTATCTTACTCACACAGCGACCTCGGTGCAAATTTTAGGACTAAAAATAATATTGTGAGGTGTGAGGTATTCAGAATAGACTGAAAATGAGTGGAAATTATGGTTTTTGAGGTTAATAATACTTTGGGATCAAAATGACCCCCAAATTCTATGATTTAAGCCGTTTTTTAGGGTTTTTTGAAAAAAACACCCGAATCCAAAACACACCCGAATCCGCCAAAAAAAATTCGGTGAGGTTTTGCCAAAACGCGGTCGAACCCAAAACACGGCCGCGGAACCGAACCCAAAACCAAAACACGAAACCCGAAAAATTTCAGGCGCTCATCTCTAGTAACAACACTACAACAATGATAAGACCACTTACAACCACACTATAGCAATCAGAAATCAAATAGCAAACTCTACACAACTCTACAACACCTCACAACACAACCTCTCAGCTCTCCTCTAACTAAACCCACGAGGTTCGGATGGTTTGGTCCTCTCACCTAACTAAACCCACAAGGTTATATGGATGTGGCTTGACCAGTGCTTAAAGTGGTCCTGGAGAGGTGGTGGAAATCACCCCCCTTCCCCACGGTGCCCACCACACAGTATGAGCCAAATTCACATTACACCACACAGTATGAGCCAAATTCACATTACACCACACAGTATGAGACGAAATTCCCATTATAGCACACGGTATGAGCCGAAATTCACATTATAGCACACAGAATGAGACGAAATTCACATTATACCCCACAGCATGAGCCGAAATTCACATTATATCACACAGTATGAGCCGAAATTCACATTATAGCACACAATATGAGCCGAAATTCACATTATAGCACACGGTATGAGCCGAAATTCACATTTTAGCACATAGAATGAGCCGGAATTCACATTATAGCACACAATGGGGGTAATTCCAAGTTGATCGCAGCAGGAAATTTTTTAGCAGTTGGGCAAAACCATGTGCACTGCAGGGGGGGCAGATATAACATTTGCAGAGAGAGTTAGATTTGGGTGGGTTATTTTGTTTCTGTGCAGGGTAAATACTGGCTGCTTTATTTTTACACTGCAATTAAGATTGCAGATTGAACTCACCACACCCAAATCTAACGCTCTCTGCATATGTTATATCTTCCCCCCTGCAGTGCACATGGTTTTGCCCAACTGCTAAAAAATTTCCTGCTGCGATCAACTTGGAATTACCCCCTATATGAGCCGAAATTCACATTATAGCACACGGTATGAGCCGAAATTCACATTTTAGCACACAGAATGAGCCGAAATTCACATTATAGCACACAGTATGAGCCGAAATTCACATTATAGCAGACGGTATGAGCCGAAATTCACATTATAGCACACAGAATGAGCCGAAATTCACATTATACCCCACAGTATGAGCCGAAATTCACATTATGGCACACAGTATGAGCCGAAATTCACATTATAGAGTGACAGGGAGAGTGACAGCAGGGACATGGAAAGTGACAGCAGGGACATGGAGAGTGACAGCAAGGGCATACAGTACGGACTAGGGAGAAAGAAAGGCAGCAGGGTAAGATTACCTGTTTAGCAGCGGCAGTGGCCTGCGGTGCGGTGGATGAGTAGGCTGTGGTAGGCATGGAGTGGAGGAGGCTGTGGGCCTCAGAGATAGTGCAGAGGAGGAGGCTGTGGCATGCAGAGGACCGAGGGTGGGGCGGCAGAGGAGGCAGAGGGCGGCTCCAGTGGATCTGGAACTATTGGCTTTATTATCCCTGCAGCCGCATCGAGCTCCTGTGACCACGGCGATAATATTTCAAAACTGCTGTGGACCGGCAGCCAATTAGCGACAGATTTGAACTAGTAGTGCCGCAGTCACAAGAGCTCGATGCGGCGGCAGGGATAATAAAGCCGGCCTGCAGCTGGGAGTCTGGAACCAGGGCTTCCAGTGCGGCGGCGATGGTAGGGGCGGAGCGACGGAGGGCGGACCAGGAACTCAGCTTCTTTGTTGGCTAATACAGTAATGCCCACAGCAGTAGCACCCCTTATACAATGCCCACAGTAGTAGTGCCCCTTATGCAATGCCCGCAATAGTAGTGCCCCTTATGTCCCCAGGAGTGGTGCACCTTATGAAGTGCCCCCTTTATAATGCCCTTATTAGCAGTGCACCCCATCAGTAATGCCCTTAAAGGTAATGCCCCTGTGTAGTATTGCCCCCAGTAGTAATGTTGCCTGTAGTAATACCCCCAGTCGTTTAGCCCCCTGTAGTTTAGCCTCAGTAGTCATGCCCCCACTGGTAATGCCCCTGCAGTTATGACCCCAGTAATTTACTCTCCCCCCCCTTTAGTTTAGCCTCCCAGTGGTAATGCCCCCAGTAGTTTTACCCTCATGTAGCTTGCCCCATGTAGTTTAGCCCCCAGTGGTAATGCCCCCTGCAGTTGTGCCCCCAGTTGTTTAGCCCCTGTAGTTTAGCCCCATGTAGTTTGCCCCATTAGTAATGCCCCCAGTAGTTTGCCCCCTTGTAGTTATACCCCCAGTAGTTATGCCCCCTTGTAGTTTAGCCCCCAGTATTAATGCTGCCATTAGTTTAATTCCCTTGTTGTAATGCCCCCAGTAGTTTGCCCCCAGTAGTAAAGCCCCCCAGTTACTTGCCCCCAGTAGAAGCGCCGCTACTAGTGCACATATGGGAGGGAGGGGGGGAGAGGCGCCATACTCACCAAGCCCCGCTCCCGCTGCAGTCCTCTCTGGGAGTCCGCTCCTCGGCACTGTGGGAGAGACGTCATGACGTCTCTCCCATAGCGCGCACTGACAGAGCCGGAAGCAGGAGCTCAGTAGTGAGCTCCTGCCTCCGGCTGCCGCTGTGGAGAGGGAGACGGGTGCCCGCTGGTAACGCAATCTCAGCGGGCGCCCATTTCGTCTCCAAGTGGAATTGACAGAACACAGTTCCGCCCCGTTCCGGCTCACTTTAACCCCTGGGCTTGACACTCAACTAATCACCCTTGACTTTCGGAATCAGCCATAATTATCTGAATACGGCCACACTTGCAAAAAAATACTGCCACACTTGGAAAATATGAAACAGACTACAAACCACCTGTTCAGCAGAGATTGATACTCGACTTTAACAAATACGGTAGCTTAATAAATTACAAGTGTATTTTTCAAATAAAAAAATAAATAAAAATTTCAAATAAAAATAAAGCTGCAGGAGAGCAGTAAAACTGAGATCAGTGCCGTTCCTAGGGCCAGGCCAGCTTTGCAAACGCATGGAGCGTCGGCTTGAGGGCATTGTGTGCACACTGCTGCAGTATTCTATGGGGCCTACATTTTGACCCTTATAATTTACAGGATAACAGAAGTTTAATTCATGAGGATAAATGGTACATATTGCATACTGGTCCAGCCAGATTGCAAGGGTAAGAAGTGCCAGTCACACAGATATGTTGATTTGAGTTTAATGAGATATATGCGTGTAGAAAGAGAACATATGTAAAATTATGTGTGTACTGTGTAGGGGGATGTAATTGGGCAGATTAGATTATGGAGACTACATGGATAGTCCAGGTTTGTGTGAAGACGTATGTTTTTGGGGAAATCCTTGAAGGTTTGAAGGATAGTCTTGGTATGTGGGATTTCCACATTATGGGTGTAGCCTGAAAAAGTCCAATGGGATCAAGTAAATAGTGTGGATGAAAAACACAGATCGTGCGCACAGTGGAGAGGTAAGTTTAGATATTCTGAGCTCAATGTTTGTGTAGTTTTGTACTTAGGGGGAAGTCAATTAGCCCCGATATCCCCCCTTTGTCTGATGCACAGTCAGTATTGTTTTATTATTAACAATGGGCCTTATTCATGTTTGTATATAAAGCAACTTAACCAGCAACTGTTGAAAACCATGTTGCACTGCAGATGAAGCAGATGTAACCAGGGGTGTAGCAAGGGTGGCTCCAGTGGAGCGCGAGCTCCGGGCGCAAAAAAAGTTAAAGAGCGCTCTTCCAGTCACTACCTTCCTCCCTTCCTGTGCGCCACTGTACTGGCAGCCGCAGAGCAGGAGGAGGAGAAGTAGATGTGGCACACACTGACTCAGACTCGGAGACTGTGCAACAGGGTTACTTCTGTCCTGCAACACCACTATCTGCCTCGGCTGCTGCAGCACCTTTTTCTTTTCTTTCTACAGTAGTTCTCTCTGCCCTAGGTGCTGCAGCACCTCTCTCTGCCCCGGCTTCTGAAGAACCTCTCTCTGCCCCGGCTGCTGTAGCACTTCTATCTGCCCCAGCTGCTGCAGCACCTCTCTCTGCAGCAGCTACTGCAGCAACTCTTTCTGCCGCGGCTGCTTCAGGAAGAAAGATTTAGATTTGTGTGGGTTATATTTTTTCTTGCAGGGTAAACACTGGCTGTATTGCATGTGATATCGTTGCTGTCTAGGTAGCCTGTGGGTCCCTTCAAGTATCATGTCACCTCTGGATATCAGGTCATAATGTATTGCTGAGAGAACTCAAAAAGACACACAGCCGTATGTCTCATAAGTAATCTGTTTACTGTGTTGTCCTTCAGAGCATATATAAGGCACATTGTACATATCAGTCATGGTGGTCAGCTCACATTACTGTCCCCGAAGGTGGGGGCACACTCAATATAACATATGTTCTTTCCATCTTTGGTAATCAGCAAATGTGCAGTGTACAGTTCATTTTACAGCATTGGTTACATCATACACTCTCTATAGATGTTTCTCCCTACCAACAGAGTATATTCTTAACTCTATACTTATAAGATGCATCCAGCTGTCATTTACTTCATATAGATAAATATAGTACAGACAAGTTTACTGACTGTCTCTAAGCTCAATACAGTTCATTAAATCTGTTTCATATAGTGAGGCTTATAACATATTCAGCCCTTACTTGGAACTCACTTCTTTATTCAACACAAAAACCTCCTATATGTGTATTTATCCATTTGATTATTATAACACAATATAGTAATAAAACATTAAGCTAACATTTCCCTCCTTTTTATAATAAATCAAAGATTACAGGTTTATCTAGCACATTCCTAACAAGTCTATGCAATAACAGTCTACTCTAATGATACTGATGGCTACCTATCTCCCTACAGGTAGGAAGCTACACCCTATTTGTCACAAAATTGGTGTCTTTGTCTTGGCTCTGGTTGGTAGACCTTTGATTCATATCCATTAGGGCAGACTGTTGTTGGACCTGCTTCACTAGACGCTTCTGTATTGACCTATATTTGGAGGTGTCCAAAGCATCCTTTACTCGTTTCTGGCAAACTGAAAAACAACAAAGCAGCATCTTAAAACACAAATATAATATAATTGCAATTCCAACTGCTTTTAACAAAAACATTAGGATTCCTACAATCCATCCTTTAATTCCACTGAACCATGTAACTGGATTCAGCCATGACAGCCAACCCCATTCACCCTCTAGTGTATCAGGGATATTATGTTTGTTGGCATATGTCAGTTTTGCATCTTCTATCTCTTGTATATGTTTTTCCACTATTTCTTGAGCATTATCTGTTTCATTGGTAATAAATGTACAACACAACTTTCCTGTCTGTGTGTACAATGTCATGCAATAACCTCCTGTCTGAGCTGTTAAATAATCCAACAAAAGCCTGTGTTGTAACTGTTCTTTCTTTATTTCTTGAATTTCTTTACCTACATATCTGAAGGTACTATCATACATTTCAGTAATGTCATCTAAGAGTCCTGCAAGAGATTCAACTCTGTAATATGCATTTGACCCAAAGAGGTCCAGAAATCCCATTCTCTCATGCCAGGGTGCATAGATTAGTTTCTTTGCATTTCTCCCTGCTTGCTTTACCTCTCTCCTACCTCTGTGCATAGGACTATACTTTTTTACTTGACCTTTTTGGTTTTTAATCATTTCTTTCAGCTCCTCATGATCTATTGCTCTTGCTGATGGTACTATGCGTCCTAAGGTGCAATTCCCATAATCACCATAGTTGAGCCACTTATAGGCATATTTTCCACATAGAAAATACAGATCTCTTGGAAGCCAAGGGGGTATATAGTCCCACATTCTTTTTAGGTTCTCTAGTCCTACTCTGGTATCTCCGTGTACTATTAACTGAGCAGGGGTGCTTCCTGTTTCATTCATCCAGTTAGGGAAATCTGGTCCTGGCCATACTCCAATATTTATCATTGATCTCCCTTCAAGTGGTGTCCCTCTATAGGTTGTAAGGGTTATGGGGTATGGAGCTTCTCCTGGCTTTGTATCCCCCTTTACACCACCTATTCTGAATGGGGCTATAGTACAAGGGTAAAATGTCCCTAAGTAGATATTTGATGGATAATGTTGAACCTGTCTGTGGTCAACCGCACTTTCCCTTTTTTCAAATTCAATGCAAAAGAATACCTCTGGGGTAACTAGATGTGCCAGCAACTTAGGTGGTTTCTGGTTAAAATATCTATCTGATCTTGCCTTAAATAATACTTCATCAGTGTAGTCTTCTTGAAATTCCTCCCATTCCTCAAATGTGATGGGAAGGAATGTCCACTCTCCCCCTCCTGCTGAGGTGGGACCATGAGAGCAGACCCAACAATTTGTTGTGTCAAGGGCATTCCCTACTAACTGATGCAACTGTAGCAACATGTTTTGGTCTGATCCACTAGGGGCCTTACACCATTCTGTACATGACTCCTCTGGTGGATGTCCACAGTGCTCACAAATACATTTTGGGGTGAGTGACAGATTTCTTCATTCATGGATAGGGTTTTCTACTTCCCTTTCCTGGTGTGTGATGTTCACTTTACTGCCTCCTCCTTTCTCCAAAATGTCATGTAGTTCTCTTTTGTGTCGCCCTATTTCATCACTTATGTTTTTCTTGTATGTGTGGTTTTGACCTGTCAGTTTCTTGTTACACATACAA
This sequence comes from Pseudophryne corroboree, assembly GCF_028390025.1. Taxonomy (NCBI): domain Eukaryota; kingdom Metazoa; phylum Chordata; class Amphibia; order Anura; family Myobatrachidae; genus Pseudophryne; species Pseudophryne corroboree. The sequence goes on along the minus strand of NC_086444.1, from coordinate 225,429,392 downwards.
TCTTTTTCCCCAACTACAACATATATGGCAAGAATAGTGCCTACTGTTACCAGTGGGACACCCAATATTATTCCCCAAAGTGCTTTATCTGGCCTGGGGCCTAGTAATTTGTACATTTTTTTGTTTCTTATCCAAACTTAACTTTCAAAAGTTTGCAGTGTGATACATGCACCCAAGCCTCTCTGTCCTTCAGTTTCACAGATGTCGGTGTAGTTAGTAACACCTGGAATGGGCCATCATATCTGGGCTCCAGAGATTTCCTCACGTGTCTCTTCAGGTACACCCAATCTCCTGGCTGGAGATAATGTGGATTCTGATCTGCTGTAGAATCTGGAAGGGAATCATGTGCTACAACATGAAGATGGGTTAGTCTCTCAGTTAGACTTTTTACATAAGCAGTTAAATCACCATGTTTATGCTGCAATTCCTGTGGATAATAACATCCTATCTTAGGTATACTACCAAACAAGATTTCATATGGTGAATAACCTGACTTTTTGTTAGGTGCAGTTCTAAGACTAAATAGTGCCAAAGGCAAACAGTCAACCCATCCCTTCCCTGTGTCTTGCATTGCCTTCATGAGCTTTGCCTTGATGCTATAGTTCGTTCTCTCCACTAGTCCACTTGCCTGTGGACGGTAGGCCGTGTGGAAGGCCTGTTGTATGCCCATGTCTTCCATGATATGAGTCATGACTGCTCCTGTGAAGTGACTTCCTCTATCTGATTCAATCACTTCTGGTACTCCGTACCTGCATACTATTTCAGTCAATATTTTCTTTGCTGTATTCTTTGCTGTGGCTTTGGCTACTGGGAAGGCCTCTACCCATTTGGAGAAGGTATCGACACAAACCAGTACAAACTGGAACGGGCCTTGAGTTGGCATCTGAATATAGTCTATCTGTAGTCTCTGAAATGGCATATTGGCTTTTGGAATGGCTCCTGCTGGAGTCTTGGTTCTACTTCCTGGATTTGAAATTCCACATATCCAACATGCTTGTGTGTGCTTCTCTGCTGCCCCTTGGAATCCTGGGGCTATCCATTTTTGGTTGACTTGTCTCGTCATTTGATATTTTCCTGCATGGGTAATTCCATGGCTTACTTGGCACATAGCTGAATATAGCACTCTTGGCAAACATGTCTTATCTTCTGTTTTCCAGAGTCCTGTATCTTGGTCTTGTATGGCTCCCTTCTTTTGCCATGTGGCTTTTTCTAAGGGACCTGCTTGATTCTGGAAAATGATAAGTTGCTGTAGATCAGCCATGTGTGCTGGGTTCTGAGTTTCATCTTCAGCTAGCATTATTTGTACTTCTGATTTGTCAGAGCTTTTGGCTGCTCTCTTTGCTTCGGCATCCGCCAAGTTATTCCCTCTTGTTTCTTTAGTTTGGTTCTTGGTGTGTGCTTGGATTTTTATGATGGCTACTTTGGTTGGCTTGTCCAGAGCTTCAAATAGTTTCTTTATCAGATCTGCATGCTGTATCTGTTTTCCTGTAACTGTCTTGAAGTCTCTGCTTTTCCAAATCTGGCCATAATCTTGAGTAATTCCCCAAGCATATCTGGAGTCTGTGTATATATTAGCTGTTGTGTTTTCTGCATACTCCAGAGCTTTAGTGAGAGCTATTAGCTCTGCAGCTTGTGCTGATAGCTGTGCTGGTAAGCTTCCTGATTCAATGATATCAGTCTCTGTTGTAACAGTATACCCTGTATATGGGGTTCCATTATCATAGTATCTTGATCCATCCACATAGAGGTTGTGCTGGGCATCAGGAAGGGCTGTGTCTGTGACATGAGGTAACAGTTGAGTCTCTTGTTCCATCAGAGCCATGCAGTCATGGGAAAAATTTGTATTGTGAATATTTTCATCACTTTCTGCATTCCCATAGTTCATGTGGTCCTCATCATCCTGGTTATTCTGGGTACTATTGCTAGAGATATTATATGTCTCTCTTCTCCCTCCTTTTGAATCTAGAGATTCATACTCTGCTCCTTCTTCCTGCAATAGGGCTGGTAGTAGAGTTGCTGGGTTGAGGGTGGTGCATCTTTTGATGGTGACATTTGTGGCACTTAGTAGAGCTACTTCATACTTGGTGAGTCTTGCAGCTGATAAGTGCTTGGTTCTGGCTTGCTGTAGTATTTCAGTCACCGCATGTGGTACCTGAATGATCAGTTCATGATTAAGCACAATGTCTATGCATTTCTGTTTGAGGACTGCTGTTACTGCAACTGCTCTGATGCAGGTGGGGGCTCCTTGGATAATGTTGTCCAGTTTGCTTGAAAGATAAGCCACTGGGCGTTGCTTGCTTCCATGCGTCTGTGTAATGACTCCAAGTGCATGACCTCTTTCCTCATGGCAATAAAGAGTAAATGGCTTGGTGTAGTCTGGCAGACCCAATGCCGGTGGAGATGCTATGGCAGCCTTAAGGTTCTGAACTGCTTCTTCAACTTGTTCTGTGGTGTAGATTGAAGCATCTTTCTTTATGCTGTCATACAAAACTTGCATGTAGATAGAAGCATGTGGTATCCATTCTCTGCAGTACCCAACAAGACCTAGGAATGATCTGGTCTGTTTAATAGTCTTTGGTACTTTGGTTTGTAGAATAAGCCGTTTCCTTTCTTCAGTAAGGTGTCTGGCTCCTTGTGAGATACAGTGACCAAGGAAGATGACCTTCTTCTGGCATAGTTGAAGCTTTGCTTTGGAAGCTCTGCAGTTTTGTTCTTCCAAAAATGTCAACAGTGATACAGTCTCGTGTTTACATTGGTCTTCTGTGCTTGTGGATAGCAGTAGATCATCTACATACTGTATGAGCTGGGTGTTTTCTGGAAACACTGGTCTCCAAGCTTGTAAGATGAGTGACATTGCTTCAGTGTAGTCTGACGGACTAGTTGCTCCTCCTTGTGGAAGTCTGGTCCAACAGTACTATCTTCCATCATGGGTGAAGGCTAGCATTGCCTGTGATTCTTCAGTGATCGGTACGGAAAAATATGCGTTGGCCAAATCAATTACCGTAAACCAGGCCCCTGAAGGTGGGATCTGGTTCAGCAAGGTATGAGGATTTGGCACAATAGGAGAATTGATCACCAGTCTCTTGTTGACTTCTCTTAGATCATGAACAAGTCTATATTGTACTTCTTGTGCTTCATCTTGACCTTGACTTTGACCTTGACCTTGTCTTTGACCTTGACTTTGACCTTGACTTTGACCTTGACCACCTTTCTTTTTCACAGGAAACAATGGAGTATTCCATGGGGATCTACACTGGACAATGATCCCATTTTCTTGAAAGGCTTGGATTTGCTTTGTAATAGCTTCAGTTTGTGCTGGGGTGAGAGGATACTGCCTGATTGAGACAGGTATGGTTCCAGGCTTGAGCTGTAGGTGGACAGGTTGAACTCGTAGTAGTCCAGTATCCATCTTTCCTTTTGACCATAGTCTGTCTGGAACTTGAGAAGTAACCCATTCTGGGAGGGTTAGTTCTGAGCTGGACTTGGCAGTTTCTTGCAGTAGGTAAACTTCAATTGCTGCTTCAATGTTAGGCTTCATGATAGCTGGAATATTGCTGGTGTACTTGATTCCTTGTGGAGTATACTGAATGTTAGCTTGCATGATGTTAAGGATATCAGCTCCCAACAAATTCACTGGGCATGTAGGTGAAGTCAGAAATTCAATGGGTACAGGTGTAAGTTCATCATTTATAAGGAGAGAAGTTGGCTTACTTCTTTGAAGAGGGAGGGGCTGTCCTCCCAGTCATGTCCCATTAACATAGTGATTGGTTAAAAGTTCTTTTGGGACATCAGTTTTCTTAAGTACAGTGACTGCTGCTCCAGTGTCCAAAAGGCATTCCAGGGTGTTTCCTGTAGGTAGAGTAAGCATAACAGTACCTTTAATGGGGTCAGTGTAGGTGTTGCTTGAGCAGGTGGACCCCGGAGCAGGAAGCTGTCATTCCCGTTCTACCGTGAAAGCTGGAACACCATCCTTAGATTTCAGCCACGCAAGAAATTTTCTGCATTCTTTCTTCTGATGACCTGTAACCTTGCACCAAAAACATTTACCAGTCATGTCTTCACCTTGTGCATCCCTTGTAGTGTAGGGCCTGGAGTTATTAACACCTCTACCTTGGTTTTGGACCTTATGTGTCTTGGTGTTAGACTGGGCAGCCTGTACCACATGTATAGTAACAGCTGGTGTTTTGGATGTTTTTTTTATCCTGTTTTCCTCTCTCATTGTCCTGAATTCCTTCTAGGACTTCTACTAGTGAGGTAATGTTCATCCAATTTGCTTCTGGTCTGACAGCATACAACTGCTGCCTGTATTCAGGTCTAAGTCCATTAAGGAATCTAGTCTTGAACAGTCTGGCATTATTAGGCTCTGCAATGGGAAAACCTTCATTTTCTTGCTTGACAGAGAGTTTGACATAATATTCCCTTATGCTGAGGTTTTTCTGTATCAGATCAGGCTCAGCTGGTGCAGTGTCTCTGATTTGCTTACATCTGACTTGTACTCTATACAACAGTTGTGAGCCTGAAGCCATAGTATAGCGGTTGGCTTCAAGGGGAGCATTCTTAATTTTCCCTCTATCACCATCTGCCTCCTGAGCAGCTATGGCAAGAAGCATATTATATTCACCTATTCCTATAGAAGCTCTAAGAATCTGTTCTAAATCAACCCAACATGGTCTATACACAAGATACACTTGTTTAATCTTTTTTTCAAACTCTGCTGGGCTTTTTCTGATATTTGGTAACTCATTTACAATACGCATAATGTCTGAGGGGAACCATGGTATGTACTGTTCCTGTTCCACATATTCTGCAATGTAACCATCATCACTAGGTAACAAATTAGTTGTATGTCTGGGATTAGCATGACTACTAACTCTAACAGGCATTACATTGTAATTTTTACGAGATATTCCTCTTGGATCTCTGTTAGGACTACTAGCAAAGTTCCACAATCTCCTAAATATCCCTGGAGTTTTTGGTTTAATATTTCCCCCGCCATTAACATTTTGTGATTCACATGGTCCTGAATTTGGCTCTACCCAGTTACCACAAAAGAAACATTTTTCACTTCCCTCTGGAACACATTTCCCACAATAAAGACACTTTCTTTCAGGGTAGTGGATAACATCCCTAAGAACCAGTGTACCTTCTGGATTTTTTTCATAACTTAAAGTATTTACATAACGTTTTTCAGGTGTCATTTGTTCTGCATATGTTGCTGAAGGAGTTAAAACTCCTGCTTTATCATGTGTCTTTGATTCTGCATGCATTGATATCAGTGAGGGATATAGGCTCCCTGTAACAGCTGGTGACTTTAGCTCTGTGTGCATTGATACTGCTGAGGGGGCTGACCCCCCTCCCACATTCCCATCATTATAAATAGCATTACATGTTATTGGAACATAGGGTGGTGGTATTACATTAGACATACAATCATCCTGTCTAATTCTTCTCTCATCTTCCAGTTCTTGTGAAACAATAAGCCATATATTTACAGTGTCCAAATAACCTTTCTTTTGTAACCAGTGACCATCTGTGGCCTGGAACCTTTTCCAAGCCTGAGTATCTAATATTCCTTCCTTTGGAAAATTAGCTCTTTTAAGGATAGCGTTAATACGCTTAATTCCTCTCCTTCCCTCTCGTTCTGCTACAATGTCTATAGGTAAGCGCTTTTTCATTCTACTCCCTTTCCCTCCCATTGGGGTAATTAAGCCCTCTGGGTGTGGCCGAATCCACCTGCGGTGAAGAGGGATATGTCCTTGAACGAGAAGTATCTGTGTATCACTGGCTATAAGTTTTGTTTGGACACAAACCTTTCTTAGCCTATTTTTGTTTCTACTGAAAATTAACTTAACTTGTCTGGCTTTAACCTACCACATCTACAATGCATGTAATTTAAAACACCATATTCACCATTTACTAATGTCTGAGAACTTGCTGTGCACACTGCCAGTCTGCTACAATGATCAATAAGTCAATCATTCAACTATAAATAATTCATTTCTATGCACTGACAACAATTGAGCATTCAAATGATATCCCACAATACTAGCAAATTCTATTAAAACGCCTTTCCTATTCTGATTTGCTATCTATGTTGCAAAAAACACTGGGTAAAACCTGCATAATAATTAACCTTGGTACGCCTTTGTACCGCACACAATTGCAAACTTGGTACGCCTTTGTACACAATTTCAATTGTTCTGTGGGCGCATGCGCTAATAAGACATAAACAAAGATTCAGTCATTCAACCACTTTAGACTTTGTACAACATGTAACAATGATTATATCAATGGTGTAGGCGAGGTAAGTTGTGTCTCATATGACCACCCAGGTGCTTCCATTGACAGGTGACAGGACAAGCCTACAGTTGCGCGTGCCAAGGGCCGTCTTTGATGACCTTATGGACTAACCTCCTTTATACACTTTACACCGTTCCTTGTTATCTTAAAACAGACAGTTTACATGATACAGACAAGACAGTAAGCTGTGTATTATGGCGTCAACTGTTGGTCAGCATACCACAAATTCCAGCTAGCATTCAGGTCCCGTAAATGGCTGACCCAACTTTCATACACATAGAACATACAAACATATGACAACAACTGCAATATGCCTTACCCCTTATGCTTTATACTGTAGCTGCAACAAGCAATGCACCTTAGCTAAGCAATACACCTGTATATGCCTTAGATTGCAACAAGCAATACTTTAGCTGCGCAAGCAATACACCTGTATCTGCCTTAGATTACAACAAGCAATACTTTAGCTGCGCAAGCAATACAACATAATTTAAGTAATCTAGGCTGTGTGACAAGATAATTGGGTTTCTTTATAATGACAGTTCAAGGAAAAACATAAATGCCCATTGTCTCTATAATGTACTAAAAATTACACTCAGGGAGTCTGATTTTGAGTAAAATATGACTGTTTTACAATCGTTTTACTCACCCAATGTGAAATCAGAGTCCGTGAGAACAATTTTGCTTCCAACACAGAAACTTCTCATTAGATGCTTTTCCTTGTGTTAGTCATCCTGGACGAGCCCCCATTAATGATATCGTTGCTGTCTAGGTAGCCTGTGGGTCCCTTCAAGTATCATGTCACCTCTGGATATCAGGTCATAATGTATTGCTGAGAGAACTCAAAAAGACACACAGCCGTATGTCTCATAAGTAATCTGTTTACTGTGTTGTCCTTCAGAGCATATATAAGGCACATTGTACATATCAGTCATGGTGGTCAGCTCACATTACTGTCCCCGAAGGTGGGGGCACACTCAATATAACATATGTTCTTTCCATCTTTGGTAATCAGCAAATGTGCAGTGTACAGTTCATTTTACAGCATTGGTTACATCATACACTCTCTATAGATGTTTCTCCCTACCAACAGAGTATATTCTTAACTCTGTACTTATAAGATGCATCCAGCTGTCATTTACTTCATATAGATAAATATAGTACAGACAAGTTTACTGACTGTCTCTAAGCTCAATACAGTTCATTAAATCTGTTTCATATAGTGAAGCTTATAACATATTCAGCCCTTACTTGGAACTCACTTCTTTATTCAACACAAAAACCTCCTATATGTGTATTTATCCATTTGATTATTATAACACAATATAGTAATAAAACATTAAGCTAACACATGTAGCCCACAAATGTCATATAGCTTTATTTTTACACTGCAATTTAGATTTCACTTTGAACACCCACCCAAATCTAAATCTCTCTGCACGTTACATCTGCCCCACCTGCAGTGCAACATGCTTTTGCCCAGTTGCTTAAGAATTTGCTTTACTTACAAACATGAATCAGGACCCTTGTCACAAATTGTTATGGAATGTTTCTATACAGTTCTATTGTACATGGCCTCAAACATTTTCGCATTGTGTGAGTGGTCAAATAATGTGTGGATACAAATTCAGCTGTTCAGTCAGATCTTGAAACTTGCCTGTGCTGCACCCCTTCAGTGGAACACGCTCCCCTGACCTTGTAATGCTTCAAACAGGCACTGAAAACCCACCTCTTCATCAAAGCCAGAGCCGCAACTTCGTGTGTGCCAGGTGTGCCTGGCACACAGCGCAGTTGCCCTGAGGGCGCAATGGCCAGCGGCTTGTAATGAGTCAATATGACTCATTACAAGCTGCCTGTGCTGTGCTGAGTGCGTCCGTGCGCTGCGCTGGAGGAGAGCAGCAGCGCCGGAGGCAGGGGAGGAGGAAGAGGGATGGGGACTGGAGCCGCAGCAGCGCTATACAATTGGTAGAGGGGCCGCTGCAGCAGTCCCCTCTCCTTCCGCATTGGCTGCCCGGTGCTGCTCTGAATGCTGGGAATGCGCTTCCCTCATCCCAGCATTCACAGTGGCGGCGGGCAGCCAATGCGGAAGCATAGGGACAGCTGCAGCAGCGCCTCTACCAATTACATAGCGCTGCTGCGGCTCCAGTCCCCCTCCTTCCTCCTCCTTCTCCCCTGCCCGGGATCTGTCAGCGCCGAGGATCCTGAGCCAGCGGGGAGAGATGGTAAGTATCTATCTCTGTCTGTCTATCTATTCTGTCTGCCGAAATGTGTAAAAAGGGGGACGCTGTCTGCCGCAATGTGTAAAAAGGGGGAAGCTGTCTGCCGCAATGTGTAAAAAGGGGACGCTGTCTGCCGTAATGTGTAAAAAGGGGGACGCTGTCTGCCGTAATGTGTAAAAAGGGGGACGCTTTCTGCCGTAATATGTAAAAAGGGGGACACTTTTTGCCGTAACGTGTAAAAAGGGCACGCTGTCTGCCATAATGTGTAAAAAGGGGGTCAGTCTGCCGTAATGTGTAAAAAGGGGCACACTGTCTGCCGTAATGTGTAAAAAGGCCAAGTTGTCTGCCGTAATGTGTAATAAGGGGATGCTGTTTGCCGTAATGTGTAAAAAGCGGACGCTGTCTGCCGTACTGTGTAAAAAGGGCACACTGCCGTAATGTGTAAAAAGGGCACACTGCCATAATGTGTACAAAGGGGGACTGTCTGCCGTAATGTGTAAAAGGGGGCTCTACCTGGTTTAGTGGCGCTACTGTGTGGTGTAATTTGAATAATGGAGACTACTAGGCACTGTAGTATGAATTGGTATTATTTTGTGGCCACACCCCTTCCCCATGAAGCCACGCCCCTATGTATTTTTGGCGCACCTGTGGCGCGCACTGCCCCTATCTTGCATGGGGGGCACCAATGCCGTTTCTTGCACACAGCGCTAAAATGCTTAGTTACGGCACTGATCAAAGCATACCCTTTCGATGCATAACCTAGTCCTGAGGCTGCTCCTCCAACACCCTGCCTCATGCCTTGACCATCTATGCATTGCTTACATCCTGCTATCAGGCTACCTCCCGCTTGCTTGCACCTCATGTCATCTGTCTGTCGCCCCTTCCCACTAGATTGTTGGCTCCTCAGAGCCGAGCCCTCTTCTCACATTTTACTTACAGCTCTCTCCTACTCAGTGACCATCTTTACCCACATATTCTCCTGCTGGTAAAGGCTCATCTCTATCTATGGCCGCCAGCCCTAGTAGTGCTCTGATAACTCCCCCGCTACTTACATCTAAGCTGTATTTTGTATTGAGATTTGTGGTGCTCTTTGTCACCTGTACTCGATTTGTGTTATTTTTTTTACTGTAATGTTAAGTTTTTACTCCCTGTACTGTTCTATTGTATGCCCTTTGTACTGTGCTGTGAAACACTTGAGGCGCCTTATAAATAAAATGTAATAATAATAATGTGGACCTTCCTTTACTATGTGTGTTTAAGAATATTGTTGGTTTTCTAAATTTTTGTCTTTCTGTGTCTGCATGGATAAATCATCTTCTCTATGTTTCTATATTGTGTTTATATGATTCCCTTACTGTACTATCATGTTTTAATGTAATCCTATTTTTCCAGGCCAACAATGACAGCTATAGTATAGGTGTGAATGCTTGGGGAAGTGTGAAGATATGATGGAAAGGTGGAAATAGAACTGTAGGCTAATTGGCTTAGTGATAAGAAATCTGCAAAGAAAAAGTTGTATTGAATTCTGTAGCTTAACCCTTCCTCAGTCACTGAAAACTTCCAAGGGACGAGCTTTCAGGAAACTTCTGTCCTTTTACAGAAATATAGCCTGTAGACTGGTGGTCAGTGCTGCTAGAGTAACTTTGGATATGTTAGCGTTATCTTTAGGCAAAAAATAGGTCATTACAGGATACACATTGAGACCATATACTTTCATATGCTTGGTATTATTTGGTGGTCCAGAATCATCATGTTTGATTAGATGCTGATTGTAAGAATCCATTGATTGTGGCATTTTTATGACTAGCAGCAGAGACTGCACTTAGCAATAGCAACTTGTTGCAAGAAATGGCGCAGATTTCCGTTCCAACTATGAGAGAACGGTACTGGAACAGAGGTCTATACCAAAGGTAAAGAAGACTAGTCTCAGTATCTAATATGGGGTGTCATTTGACCCATTCACACACAGCGGTTGTTCGCTGCAGTGCGAATGGTCCATAACTGCGCATGTGCATTGCACATGTACGCCATTGTCCGGTGATGTCCGTCGCCAGGCAACGTCGCACAGCAAAAAAAAAAAAGACAGCGCTGATCGCATGAAGAGTGACAGCAGAGAGGCGTTCCGGGGCGGATACTCACCGTTGGATGCCATTTTCGGGGAGTGGTCGTCCGAACGCAGGCGTGTCCAGGCAAATGGAGGGCGGATGTCTGGTGTCAAAGCCGGGAGGAACGTTGCTGGATCCGTCGCACAGGTTAGTAGCTCCAGCTTTACTCCTAGGTTGATGAAAACCTTTTTTTGCTTAGAAGGCTGCACAAGCCCCATAGGTGGCGATTAGTTGATCGCACCAGCAGCAAACAGTTGCTGGCTGCGATCAACTCGGAATCAACCCCATAGTCAGGTGGGTTTCAAGCAAAGTAACTGCACTGACTAGTGTATGAAGAAATACATGCTTCATAGTAATGCATATTTAATTGGTATAAACTCATGAATATGGACCTAACACATTATGGGCTTAATGCAGTGTTACATGTAGCTCCGTATGCAGTCCCATCTACTGAATTTTACCAAACTGTGCATGCGCTTTAGCAAACATACAGTATGCAACTTTGTGTATCTTTGAGCAATTCTGAGACAGATCTTGGATGTTTCCCTATATTTGCTAGATGTGTGTTTCGGGGGGGGGGGCAAAAATGCGAACGCATGTATGAAAACTGTTTCAGAGTAGAATGCCTATGCCAGTCGGATCCTGTGCACCTAGCAAGTGACGACTGCTGTGCCTGTGAATGGACATACAGTAGTGGGTCTTTGTGATGCATACCCTTGAAGATGTGCATACAGTCGCATTAGAATTCTATTAGCAAAATATCTGAATTTGTAAATGCAGCCACATATTAGGCTGCAAGAGACTCAGATCCAGGTCCTATAAGTCAATAGCCATTACAATGGGTAGTACATTAAAATATTGGTGCTATGGAACACTGGTGGTGATTCAGGTGCCATTGTAAAGAGCATTGCTGCTGCTTACTTGGAAGCAGCAGTGAGGCTCAGATATGGTAATGCTGCAGAAGGCGTCTGGTATAAGTAGACGCCTCCCGCATGCATGTGTGATCCAGTGCTGCGTCTCAGGATGCAGCATCAGATCACTTGCTACACTATTGGCCGACTGAGTGAACCCTGAATCCACACATACTAGCAGACGTAGCACCATCCCTAAGGCAAGGAAATCTCTATCAGAAGACAGAGACACTGGCCTTGGCACTGCCACAAACAGAAGCAGCCACTGCCCCCTCCCCACCCCCAAACTACTGAGGCCACCGCAGGACCTGGACTGCACATGCGTAGTATGGATCCAGCGCAAGCACAATGTACCAAACCTAGGTACATTGAGCCTGTAGCCATACAAGCACCGGGACCTGAATAAGGCCATTGTTTCCAAAGCAAATGTATGTCGAGCTCACACAATACATGAACTTGTACTACAAGTAAAGGGTTAACATAAATACAGCATTTAGGATAATCTCATTTTTAAGAAAATCCATGTTTTATATGTGTGTGTATTTATAAAATGATAGTTTATGACAGCAAGATGTTGCAGATCCTTAGATAGGTTAACCATATGCAAATTTTTAGCACAATGAGAAATGCTCTGCATATAAAGAACTACTGTATGAGACTCTGAATGGTACAAATCCTACTATTACCTGTGGTTTGTCTGGTCTGTTTCTTCATTCCCTTACCTCAGCAGCAGCATCAAATCAACCACCTGGTTGTAGTTCATTGTCTCTTTTTTTTTTCAATATATATTTTATTGAGGTTCAGAAGATACAACAATCAATGTCAGGAGTAAACATAGCACCCATCCTAATACAGAAATATATTGCGACAGATTCCTTCCAGACATGTGGATTTCGGGGCCTAGAATTAAACCTCGCTTTTTCCATTTTCTAGTATACAATATCAGAACTGTAGACGATACAATTACCAGGATTATGAAAAAGCCATTCCACAAAAATACTGTTCGTTAATCAAATGCAAAAGCCAAAATACAAACAGTAGAAACAGTACAACATACTAATACGTTCTCCCCAGTGGAGAACGAAAAACTAATAACTAATAAAACAAAAAACAAAAAGGAAAAACATAGAAAAAACATAGAAAAAATAGTACCTGCCGGGGCATAGGGATCGCCGACCCATCCATGGAGACATCATCAGAGAGAGAAAAAGCATGTAGACAACGGAGATGCAAAGAAGAGATGTGGAAGGGGAGAGGCGAAGAAAGCAAAGGGGAGCTGCAGCAAGTAGTGTATCAGTTAGGAGAGGAAAGTAGAAAAGGCAAAGAGGGGGAGAGAATGATGTAGTCACGGGAGAGAGATGGGAGGGTTTATCAGCCAGGAGTTGATGGTCGTACCACATGGTACATTGAAAACTCTGCTTGATAGTCAATTTCGTCAGAGTGGGCAATCGGTTGATAAATCGACCCCAACATTGAAATAATGTAGGAGTCAGTATCTCTTTATTTAGGGTCGTTTCCAGCCAATCCATCGTGAATAGGTAGAGTAATCTAGAGGTAGCTAGTGACAGCGTAGGAGGGGTATCAGAAATCCACTGTTGAAGTATGGCTTTCCTGCCTACCGCTGAAAGAATCATTATCAATTTCGTATACTGGGAGGGGAGTTCGGGCTGATCCAGAGTATGGCCAAAAAGAGCCCAAGAGGCAGTGCATTGAAAGTGTAGACCCAACTCGAGATGCCATATGTTTGTAGCTCAGCCCAAAACCCTTGAATAAGGGGGCAATGCCAAAAACAATGCATAAGGTCAGCTACTGGCGCAGAGCATTTCAAGCATTTCGCCGAGTCAGATAAACCCATCAAATGGCTCCTCTTTGGAGAGATATAGGCTCTGTGTAGAATCTTATAGGACATTTCCTGATATAAGCTAGCCGGGATGAGTTTAAGGGAAGTTGTAAAGCTGTCCATCATGGTGCCTGGGGACACGGAGGGAATTTGAGAGGACCATGTTAGTACTTGGGTCAGGTCAATTGCGGGAATGTGTTCTGTACGAATGCGGGCATAGATAGATGAGATGGAGCATGTCCCGGAGCGCAGAAGCGTATCCAGGCTATTAACAAAGTCGGACACATGGAGATGAGAAAGGACCGAGTGTATATAATGGGAGGCCTGAAAGAAATAGAATCCATGGCTAGGATCAATGTCATATTTAGTCAGTACTTCAGCAAAAGTAAGTGGCTTTTTTCTAGAGTTTAGAAGGTCACCGACTCGTGTAATTCCTGCAGCATGCCAAGCAGTGAAAGGATAAGAGGCCTGCCCCCATTGAAAACGCGGGTTCCCGACTAGGGGAAGAAATAAGGAGTAAGTGTACTGTAACTTTAGAGATTTTCTAGATAATCTCCACGCCACAGCAGTAGAGGTTAGGAGTATACTGTCCAGAAAGAGAGACGACAAATCAGATTTGGATGCATGTAGAACAGAACTAAGAGACAGGGGGGTACAGAGTTGGGAGTCAATCAGTGAATCAGTGAAGATCGATGTACCATTGAGCCAGTCCGTGGAAAGCAAAGGAGGCAGGCCCTATTGTATTGCTCTATGTCCGGCAGATTTAGTCCTCCATTCTGTACCGTCTGAGACAATTTAAAGAAGCTAATTCTGAGTCTCTTATTGGCCCAGATGAATTTAGATATATATGAGTTAAGGAGGGAAAGGTCAGACTTAGATAGCATGATAGGCACCATCTGAAGGACATAGAGCAATTTGGGGAAGCTAGCCATCTTCACAAGATTACAGCAACCCATGAGATTGAGAGGTAGATTTTGCCATAACGCTAATTCTGTCTGGAGTTTAGTGAGAATAGGGTGAACGTTATCAGGGTAAAGACGAGCAGGGTCAGAAGGAAGAAGGACCCCAAGATACGTGATGTGGGTAGGAGCCCACCGAAACGGAAAAAAGGTGTCCCACCCTGTAACAATTTTGGGAAAAATAGCCAGAGCCTCCGATTTGTCAAAGTTGATCGAGAACCCTGCAAAAGAGGAAAAATGAGAAATAGCATTCTGCAATGCCATAACGGATTGTTTCGGATTGGAGGTAAAAAGAAGAATGTCATCTGCAAACGCTATTAATTTAACCTTTCTACTGCCAATCCTAATACCTCGAAATTCAGAAAGGTTGAGGATATAACGTATAAAGGGTTCCAGGGCCAGGTTAAAAAGGAGAGGGGAGAGAGGACATCCCTGTCTGGTCCCTCTTTCAAGGATAAAGGAAGATGAGGAGGTGTTGTTGACTATCACCTGCGCAGTAGGGCTAGCATAAATGGAGTCAACCAAACCACGAAAGTTATCACCGAATGGTTGATAAGACAAAACTCTAGCAAGATGGGGCCAGGCAATCTTATCAAAAGCCTTTTTCGCATCAAGGTTAATGAGAATATTATCTGTAAAATTGTGAGTACGCGAGTAAGTAATGGCCGCTAGGGCGGTCCTGATACCCTGCACGGATTGTCTATGTTTGATGAAGCCCAGCTGCGCAGGCGATATGAGGCGAGAAAGACAAAGCTGTAATCTATTGGCCATTAATTTCGTAAGAATTTTAAAATCCTGATTGAGGAGAGAAATCGGCCTGTAAGAGCCAGGTAGGGAGAGATCTTTTCCAGGTTTCGCTATGACTTTAATCGTGGCCTCATTAAATCTAATCGATGTTTGTTTGGAGGTAAGAATATGATTATAGAGAGACGTAAGGGTGGGAGCCAGTTCATCTCTGAGCATTTTATAGAACTCTGCGCCAAAGCCATCAGGACCGGGACTTTTATTATTCGGCAAGGTCTTAATGACATCAACAACCTCCTCAATCGTAATCGGGCTTTCCAGAGAGTCCCTCTCCCCCTGAGTCAAAACAGGGAGAGCAGCCTCTTCTAGAAAAGAGTGATTAGCAACCGGGTCATCAGGGCCTTTAGCGTACAGAGATCGATAAAAGTCCCTAAATTCGGTGCAGATAGTGTTGGGGTCAGTGCTCTACGAGCCCGAGCTATTGATTGCATTTACCCATGTGCGGGACTCAGGGCCTTTGATCAGGTTGGCCAGTAATTTGCCTGATTTATTACCCCACCTATGGAATCTGTTACGTTGATAATCATAAGACAGTTGGGCTCTTTCCGTGAGGAATGTATCGTAAATGAGTTTGGCCAAAAGATAAGCCTCTTTGTGGGCGGGGGTATCGTGTTGGATATATCTCCTGTATGCTGAGGTGAGCGTTGTGCTCAAGGACTGTAATTGAGATGAAAACTTCTTCCGTTTAAAATGAGTATATGACATGATATGACCTCGGAAGATGGCTTTAGCCGCGCCCCAGAAGATTGGCGAGTCCAAACTCTGATCGCTGTTATCCAAATTATAGTTGAGCCAAGACTGCGTCATATGGAGAAGGAAATCAGTGGAATGGCGTAAGTAGGCAGGAAAACGCCATCGGGGTAAGCTACGGGGGGACACAGTTAATTGAATATGGAGAGATATAGGGGCATGATCGGATATGATAATGTTGTCGATGGAGGTGTGGGTAACTTTGGGGAGGAGGTGAGCGGCAGTAAAGATGTAGTCAATTCGAGAGTGAGAAGAATGGGGGTGAGAATAGAAAGAGTAGTCTTTTTGAGTGGGATGAAATACCTGCCAGGGGTCCAAGAGATCCAACTGGGAACAGAAAGAGGATAGGAGTTGTGCAAGAATCGTAGTAGTGGATGGGTCGACCACTAAATTGAAGTCCCAGCCAACAATCAAGTTCTGGCTGCCCCAGGTAAAGAGGTTTGTTAAAATATCTGCAAAGAAAGAACCGGGCGAGATATTAGGTGCATAGATGTTGAGAAGGGTATAAACCGTATTATGAATACACACATCTAAAAATAGAAATCTACCCTCAGGGTCACAGAGCTTTCTGAGTATTGTATATTGGAGATTGGTATGAAACAGAATCGCTACCCCCCCCGAGACTTAGAGTGGTATGCAGACGAAATACATTCTCCTATCCAAGGGGCTCGCAGGGTATTTCTAGGATTTTCTAGCCAGTGGGTCTCTTGTAAGAGTACAATGTGGGGGGACAGGCATTTCAGATGAGAAATCACTTTCTTCCTCTTAACCGGATGATTAAGACCCTCCACATTCCATGATACAATACGGAGTAGCGTAGCATTCGGATCTCCATCTACATGAGAGTGTGGGTGGGTGTCAGTAGACATGTCAACCCACCCCTACCAGGAAAAAGAACAGGAAAGGAGCATGGAAGATAAAACAGGGTCCCACCCTGTCCCAGCGAGCAGGGGGGAATCCCCCAATAGGGGGAGGGGGTCCCAGCCTAGGCAGGTAAAACTAACAAAACAAACATACAATAAGAAAAACATCAATAAACAGCAAAAAAACCAGTTACGAGATCAGAGGTGTGAACCAATCACACTTCACTGAAACATTATGTGAGACCCGAATGCAGACTCGGGTAGCGGTGAGCTACTGATAGGCATATACAAATAGCAATCAAGTGTCAGGTATAATGAAGTGTAACTTGGCCTCCTCAGGGTCCTCAAAGAAACGCGGTCGTCCATCTTCAAAAACCCTGAGACGGGTGGGATAAAGCAAGGAGAACCTGATCTTCGCCTCAAAGAGGTGTTTGCATATGGGAGCAAACTCTCTGCGCTTTGTGGCTACCGATGCAGACAAGTCCTGAAAGATGAGGAGGTGATCGCCATTGATAGAGAGGCTGGCAGCTTTGCGGTAATGGTCAAGGAGTCTCGCTTTGTCCGCATAATTCAGGATACGCATGATGACCGGGCGAGGGCGTCGCAAAAAAATTCTTCCTTTCAGGCCCCACTCTATGGGCTCTCTTAATGACAAGAGGGACTCCTTTCAGATCCATGGATAGTTGCTCACCGAGAGGAGGTCCGAGAGTTCGCGACCCTTCACCGACTCTGGGATGCCTATGACCCGCAGAATGTTACGCTTGCTGCGATTTTCGAGGTCATCAAGCTTCTTCGAAAGGTCAGAGACTTCCAGCTGCTTGGCGTGTAGAGAACGTTGGGCTTCCTCCAGATTATCTTCTAGGGTCGATATCCTTTGTTCCGCTTCATCAAGGCAAGTAGAATGTTGACTCAGCAAGGTCAAAGAGGACTCGATGGCTTCTTTAATGCCCGCCAACTTCTCATCTAGGTGTGGCCCCAGTACCACTAGCAGGTATTTATGTTGCATCTTCGGCTGCTTAAGAAGCGGTCGTGATTTATGGGAGCATTGGGAAAGCGAGCGTGTGGTCGAGTGATCAGAGTCGGATGAATCGCCACATGGGGTGTCTTCTCGAGAGTGCTGAGTAGTGCCTGCGGACATCACGGGCAAAGGAATCAGGAACTTTTCCATGCAAGGAAGTCTAAGTAGTGGTGAGGCAGCCAGATACAGAGCGTCAGAATAGTAAAGGGTGTAGCGGGTCTCACATATTAAATAGTTATCCTCAGTATTATTTCCTTTTGATCACGATGTACAAGAAGTGAGAGGAGGTGGGGGGGGGGGCGTGAGAGCCTTGCGGCTGAAATGACTTCCAGGAGCCGACAAGAGCGAGTGAGGAGAAGGGCCAGGCCCCAATAGATATGCTGGAAGGGGGCGGTAGCTAAGGAATTTGAGGCCAGACAAGAACTCTTCGCCCAGGTGTCAGTGGGCCTTTTAGTGCACAGCAGCGGTGAGGTCAGGGTCAGGGCGCCAGGCACAGTAGTAGGTCTCCAGCTACCACCATGTCGCGGATAGCTGCGGAGGTCTGCGAGTGGGGAGGAATAATGATCCGGTCAGCGGGAGGCAGGGGAGAGTTTCTCACCGCACTGTGGAGCAGCTGTCAGTTCAGTGCACCTCCCGTCTCCCTTTGTCTCGGTTACTAGGTCTCATGTAGCTGGGGTAGTGCCAGGATGGCCACCGGTCACCGTAAACTGTAGGGGGGGTGGAAAAAGGCACAGTCTCTTAGGTGTTGAGAGTAATGTCTCCACCCGTAGGATGTCCAGGAACCCCCTAGGTAGGTCCGATATCATGGCGCTGCAGGATGGGCTGAGCAGGCCCGTTCGTTTTTAGTGTGGGGCGACCGGGGTTTTGGCAGGCCAGGTCTGGGATGAAAACCCCAGCTACTGCCGCGGTGCAGGAGAGATGGACAGGGTAGGGAGGAAGCAATAGGTTAGCCCCCACTAAGCAGGAGGGGGAGTGCTGCAGGAGAGATGGTGGGGTAGATGTATCCGCCAGGCTCCTCACCAGTGTATGGCTGTATCAGGAGGGAGGCGTCTATGGTCTCCGCTCTGGAGGGCTTCCCCCAAAAGGGCAGCGGTGAGGAGGGCGAGCGGGCTATGGCTCCTTAATAGTGGTGTGCCTCCCAATCGGTTGGCAGGCAGCTCCGGTGCACCGGCGTCGGCAGAGCAGCCGATCCCCAGCATAGCCCACAAGTAGCCAGCACTGTCCCCCCTCGGAGGGCCCGAACCGCGGCAGCGATTGCGGGCAGATCCGGGTACGCAGCAGGGAGAGACAGCAGAGGTATGGGACGCGTAGTGCAGATGTGGGTGTCCCCTCTCCGGGTCCTCGGCGATCTACACTTACGTAGGCCGCAGCAGTAGTGGGGAAGAAGATGGCCGTCAGGTCCCGTTGCAGGGAGTGAAGAACTGGCCTCTCAACCAGAGCCCCCCGCGGGCATGAGTAGTCGCGGGATGTGTGAGGCCGGCCGCAGGTCACAGTCAGGCCTGTGAGTGCCGGGGGAGGTGAGCAAGGTCTGGGTGCCATCACCACCGTACTTCTGGAAGTCCAGCGGGTCTTTAGTATAATCAAGGCCCCGGCATGAGGACCAGCAACGGGCCGCAATCTGCGGGAGCCTCCACGGCGCTCCCCGACTCCGTGGGTAGTAAAGAGTTGGAGCAGGGAAAAGGGTCTGAGCGGTCTAGGAGGGTAAAAGGGTGGTATAGAAGCAGGAGCTATGCAAAGCTGCGACAGCTCTCCTCCAGAGTTAAGCCATGCCCCCCATTCATTGTCTCTTACGCCAGACTGTTGTTTGGTTTTGGGGTCGAAACTGTAGATCCAGGACTCATCACCACTGAGAGACTGCCATCAAACCTGGCCAGAATGTTGTGGCACCAAGATACCCAAGCCTCCTTTGGCTCTTGAGTTAGCTGATAGGGCACCCAGTGTGCAGAAACCTTGCTCAGGCCAAGCTTTTTGTATAGTATCAAATGGATGGATCCTATTAGATGCCAATTTCCCTCTTTAACTGTGTTTTGAGCCACCGCTGTGACTCATTCCTGTTTGTGTTCTGTCTCCTAGCAACCTGGAAGCTGGATGCTACGTATGTAGCACACCTGTTTTAAATGCTTTTGTTACCCGACTCCTCCTGTGATTGGTCTCCCTTATATTAGGGATTCTGCCCTGTTCCTGGAGCCGGTGATATTACTAAGTTTCTGCAGCTAGTGAGCCTGCCACACGGTCTCTGCATACTGTGCAGTTCCCAGTTATTGTAACCCTGATTTGTCTGTCTGAACCCCACATCTGTCCTGGTTCCTGGTTCCAGTCCTGGTTCCTTGCCAGTCCTAGGAACCGTGCCTCATTGGATCCTGCCCAGTACCTGACATCCTGTGTCTATTTCTGCTCCATGTCAACTTCGAGCCATAGCCCTCCAGTTATTCTCATGCATGGGCATACCTCCCAAAAAGACCCTTTCCAGGAGGGACAGAATGCTCTGCTCCTGGACATCCCTGTTAATGTATGATTGCCGGCACCTGTGTTGAAAAGGTTACTGGATAAGAAAGTGTTTCAGCACAGGTGATGGCAATCATACATTAAGAGGGAAGTCCAGGAGCAGAGCTTTCTGTCCCTCCTGGAGAGGGTCATGTTGGGAGGTATGCATGGTCCTGATACTTGCCTAACTCCTGCCAAGTCTTCGTGAGTTTATCCTGCCACCTTAGGTCTCATGAACATCCAGCCTGTGTGTCCTTGATTGTCGGTAACAAACTTTATTCACTCCAGCCATGCCTGTATTCACAGGCCTGCAGCAATTTCTGGATATCTGTATCAGTACTCAAAGCTACAACTCTGCCTCTGTGTGTTATTACAGCCTAATCACTATTCACCAAGCAAGTCTCTCTGCTCTAGCTGACAGAACTTTGCTTTTAACCAACTCACACACACACTCACCTGGTTACTCCCAGCAGTTATCACCTCATTCATTCAGTTCTCATTGTTCAGTTACTAGTGCATATTCAATCCTGTGGCTTCCAGTTAACATACCTTGTCAAGCCTGTCTGCAGTAACCATTTCAGTATCCTGGTAACCTGACCTGGAATAAACCCAAGCTTTGCTACCTGATTTAATCAAGTATTGCTGTCTTCACTTGCATCGCCTTGCCAGTATCACTAAGCCAAAGTGTAAAATTAACCCCAGCCTTGCTAGTCATCTTGCATCCAGTCTGCCTGCAATTAACCCTTGCCTTGCCAGTTGCTATACTCCAGGTAAATTAACCTAGTGGATCTCTGCCAATCCTGAACTTGGCAGGCATATCCTAACAAACTGGTCCACGGTCGACCTCAACCATGGCCCGTTTGGCAGCAATGTTGTCCTCGGTGATGGCAAACACAGGTCAGCCACATTGCTCTTCATCTTCCAGGTACCATCTCCTGCGTCAAAATTCTACAAACCACTCAAACACAGTGGTTTGAGATGGTGCTTCCCCCCCAAAAGCAGATTGCAGTCAGTCAAAAACATCATGCTGCCGCAGACTACTCTGTTAGTTATAGAAGATCATGGCTCTCCAGTGGCCTCTGTTGAGCTCTATAATGAACTTCTTATATGTATAGTGCTGCTTATGTACGGTTCTGTGCCTTGACATTTCATAAGAACTTTAGTCAAAGAGTACAGTTCATAACAAGTCAGATTGTGTCTATCTATGCACTGCACAAATGGAAACTTATTGCACACCCCTCGTACATAGGCCCTCATTCCGAGTTGTTCGCTCGCAAGGCGAATGTAGCAGAGTTACACACGCTAAGCCGCCGCCTACTGGGAGTGAATCTTAGCTTCTTAAAATTGCGACCGACGTACGCGCAATATTGCGATTACAAACGAGTTAGCAGTTTCAGAGTAGCTCCAGACTTACTCTGCCTGTGCGATCATTTCAGTGCTTGTCGTTCCTGGTTGACGTCACAAACACACCCAGCGTTCGCCCAGGCACTCCCACCGTTTCCCCGGCCACTCCTGCGTTTTTTCCGGAAACGGTAGCGTTTTCAGCCACACGCCCCTGAAACGCCGTGTTTCCGCCCAGTAACACCCATTTCCTGTCAATCACATTACGATCGCCGGAGCGAAGAAAAAGCCGTGAGTAAAAATACTTTCTTCATAGTAAAGTTACTTGGCGCAGTCGCAGTGCGAACTTTGCGCATGCGTACTAAGCGGATTTTCACTGCGATGCGATGAAAAATACCGAGCGAACAACTCGGAATGAGGGCCATAACCAATAATTTAATTTGGTATAATTGATGACACTTATGTGTGGTGGGATTGTCTTTCTATTCCTCTTACTCATCTGCTTCTACACATCAGTGTACTTACATGCCTTCATGTAATGGCTCAGCTAACTCAGTTATTGGAAACACCTTAGACTCAAACACTTTCTGGGTGCCTCTACAAGCAAGCACACATGCGTAAACTCAACACACACACACCAAATAGGTTAGCAGCATTCTTCCCTGACTCAGCATTTAATTTATCACTCCCAACTCTCTACAGCAGTTAACTCCAGTCCTCAAGTACCACCAACAGGTCATGTTTTAATCATACACAGGTAATTATCCCACCTGCTTTCACAGACAGAAATCATCAAAACATGACATGTTAGGAAAACTTGGAAGGTTGAGAATCACTGCTCTCAGCATTACACTGATCTTTCTGCATTCCTCTGTCTTTATTTCTATTGAAATTTGCAAAATGAAGTATATACAGCATTCCAACAACATTCTAGCAGAGCAGACTAGGGCTTAGATTATAGTTGGGATTATTCAGCAGCATTTAATTAGGATGAAAGGCTGTGAAGCGTTCTCTGACACTGCAAAGAACATTACATAACAGGTCAATATATTTAGTTTTCAATAGGGAAAATATCTTCTTTTACCTCTTAAGCAACAAATAGGCTGATCTTGCCACTTAGTGCAAGTGCAGGGCAATAGGATAGATGCTAAATCTCTCTCAGAGGTAGGTGGTCAAAATTTATGCAATCCAGCTGTTTGATCCCTAGGGCTGAATCAATGCATATGTCATTAAAGCTTGTTCATATGGTTGGTAGGGGAGGCAGTCAATTTAATGCTGGTCAGGATACCAATGCTGGAATCCCAACTCCAGCTGGAATACCGGAGGTAGGAGTCCCGACCGCCGGCTAGTTCCCCCACTTGGGTGGTGGTCCACGCCACCACCCGAGGGGTTCTATTACCCTGTGGTGACCCAAGGTCGCCACCGGGTCCAAAGCGGGAGAGCCTGCGAGGGGACGTACTGTACTCGCTGCCGGGATCCCGACTGGTATTGTCTATATATTTGGTTGAGATCTACCATTCATAAAGATCCTGTTGACTTTGTTAAAATGTGTATATGATTCAGATTGCAGAGTATAAGGACTTAGGGTCTATGTACTAAGCCTTGGAGAGAGATAAAGTAGATGGAGATAAAGTACTAGCCAATTTAGTTTATCCCTCTCCAAGGCTTAGTACATAGACTATAACAAAAATAGACCTCAACTACTAAACTAGTTTGAGTTACTGTTTAGAATTGTTTTTAGCTTTTGACTGTGTACAATTTAGGATGTTTTGTAAACAATGTCTGGATAAATTTTTCTGTCCTTAAAATGAGAACATGGTACATTACGATAAACCTGTGCCAACATGCAGAATGTTCAAACAGCTGGATGCTCTACACTGATAAAATGCGTCATTATTAATCTTAAATAATTTTGGAATTACAGATAGGGAAAAAATGGAGAAATGAGAATTGCCTGCCAGATCTATTTCAATCTTGGACATCATGCTATCATACAACATTGCTTCATACATATGGCTCGTAATATTAGTCAATCTAGATCTTGGTCAGAGTTCAAGAGAAATATCAATTACAGTCACAAGCACAGCACAGTAAGAAGCATTTATTGGCATATACAGTATGTATGTGAACTTGTTTTTACAATTCTATAGCTACTACACTGTAATTTATTTTTGTTGCATTCGCAATGATAACCTGGATTATAAATGTAACAAAACCACAGTGTGCTCCTCTTCTGCAAAACACGTTATTTACCTGCTGCGCTTACTGATGAAAAGATCACCTTTACATATATTCAGAAGAATAATACAATCTCACTGGCTGCATATAGAATCCTGTGTGCTGCTCATGATATTATGGGCTGAGATACAAGTGTGTACTTCTTCATCCTACGTGAAATCACTTACAGTGCACGTATGCATTGCGGAAGCTTATTCCAGCACCCTGCTGCAACTATTCACAGCCTGTGTAGGCTCCAGGCATTCCTATGGGGTGTAGTATGGTATGCTGGCGGCCGGGCTCCCGGCGACCATCATACCGGCGCCGGGAGCCCCACCGCCGGCATACCGACAGCGTGGCTCACCACACTATTTATTCTCCCTCCAGGGGGGTCGTGGACCCCCACGAGGGAGAATATGTGTCGGTATGCAGGGTGTCGGGATTCCGTCGCCGGTATACTGTGTGCCGGGATCCCGACATTCGGCAACCAGAAGACCACCCTTCCTATGGAAATGAGTGCAAATTCACGTGTCCGCACACAGCCGTGGGCACACAATTCATGCCAAACAAGTTCCCTAGTGGCTAACCCTATCCCCTTCCCCCAACCTAACCTAAACGTCCAGCTAACCGCCTGTCCCACAGTCTAACCATAATCTTGGTTAGGATATTGGGATTTCACAGGTGGAAATTTTAGGTGTTGACATTTGGAATATGTTGACATTCTGAGGATGTTTCTGAGGTTATTTCAACTATGTCAACATCATAACCATTTTAAAGTAAACTTTGAGAAGAGAGATTGGCCTGTAGTTTGAGTAAAAGATGGTATCTTGTACTTTCTATGGGATGACTATGACTATGATATCCACTTGCAGAATTTTATTGAACATGGAGGTAAAAAGAGGTGTTAGTGTGTGCTTGAATTGTTTATGATATACGGTAGTTCTGCAAGACTATCTGAGCCAGGGGAAACATTCTTTATTTTTCATTGTTTTTATTGATTGTGATAAGTCTGCTGGCATGAAATTTTGTTTACATAGAAATTCTATGAAACTTGAATTTTTTTTTACTACTAGCAAAATAAAGAGAACCCACTGTATCAACATCAAATATACTGTAGTTAATCAGATAAAATTGTTTAGAGAGCTCTTATATGCATATACTTCATTTCTCAACAACAGATTATCAAATAAGTTTTTTACAATTACAAAATTGTGAGAAATCTTTTATTTCTATTATGGCTGGCATTTTTAGACATGAAAGTGTGTATATATATATATATATATATATATATATATATATAATATTCCTTGTGTATAGAATTGTTTCAGGTATCCTTTAAGTTAAATATTTTATTGTATTTTTTATATTGGATAGCATTTTATTGGATTTTTGACCCTTTGTATAAAACTTATTTTGCAACCATTGTACGGTCTTAGCAGCCTATTCAGATGCAAGTCCAGCAGACATTTTACAGCCAAGATTGTAATGTAAGTTTTCTTTCTTCTTAGGGAATTTATGATTTAGATGAGTTAGGAAAAATGCAGAACAATAAACAGGGCAGGTTCAGTAATCAGAAATACACAGTAGAATCAGCAAGCAGAAAACAGCAACAGACTGAAAATCCAATAGCAATCACCTAGCACTGACTGCTATGTGAGATCCAACTTTAAAGATGTAGTGGGGAAAAATGTGGCCAGAAAGGTTACCTCTTACTATGCCGGGCATGTGTTCTCTGGAAACACTGGCACAAGGGACCTCTTCTTCTCAAACTGCTCATCTATATGCCTGAGAATTGTATCGCTTGGCATGTAGCCAGTACCCTGAGCTTACACTGTGACAGCTACTTTTATTTAATCAGGATAATCTCAAATATTTACACCAATGTTTAATCCTCTAGTGAATATTACAATACCAAATTACAGTACTTTATTCAAGGCATAGCTATAAGGTTCAGGGAAAAATAATTTTGCACTCTTTATAGTATACCCACATGTATAATTTCTAAGTTTAGAAGAAAGCCAATGTAGTACTAAGGGGCCTATTTATCATTAAATATTTGCAGGATATGGCTGCTTTCAGGGGTACCTGCAAATATCAAGTATCCCTCAGACGTATTATGGAGGGATTGCAGCAGATATCTCTGATATCTACAGCGCTCCCTCCATTTTCATTCACAAATGCAATCCTATAGGTTTACAATATAGTAGCCTATGAGATACTGTTTTAAGTACCTAATGTGGTCTTCATCTTACAGAACCCACTTCCCAAGTGCTTTGCCTATAACAGCTCCCTTTCCTTGGATCTACAATCAGTAACTGGACTACAACTGTAAGAAGTGTAAGTTCAAGATCACAGACACATACTGTATACTGTATATAAAGGGTACATGACACATCAGAGACTACTAAGACTATAAAGAAAACAGTATGCCAGATCTTCATTATAGCACAAGCAATCTTTACTTAAGAGTATGCTTGACAGTTTTCCTAATAACCCTAATAAATGTTTTGTTGACAATTCTCTCCAACAATACAATGCCTTCCCAAATAGAGCACTGATAAAAAGTAACAGGGTTTTTTTTTGCATCTACATCTAAATGTCTTGTATGTAAATATTACCCAGTTCTCTCCAATAGCACAATTATATTTCACAGCAGAGATATGAATTGATAAGTAGTAACAGGTTTTCTGCATGCATACATAAATTCCTTGAGTATAAATGCTGCACAATTCTTTCTAAAAGCGCAAATAATTTGCACAGTAGCAAGCTATTGAGTAGACCTTTAGAATACTTTAGTTTAATAACACTATAGTGAAATGCAACACAGTTCTTTGCAATATGCACAAATATTATCACTTTAGTAAAAGACTTAGCAGATCTTTCACATAGTACAGGTTAGCTTTACAATTGAGATATATCATCAGGTTTAATCTTTCCTAATGATACATGCAGATTAACTTTTCTGAGCAGCTCAGTGCATAAATCCAAGTACATCAGGACAAGACAGGATGAAACTGCTTACATCCCACAACATTGGGGTAAATTTACTAAGGTGGGAGGTTTGATTTTACTTAACATATATCTAGGTGCTTCTAGAAGATAATAGATAGAATCTTATTGATTGCTATGGGCAACATCACCAGTTCTAAAAAAACCTCCTACCTTAGTAAATTTACCCTATAGTGTCAAGGGAGACTCCCTGTAAAGGGCTTAAACATATCAGCACCAGTCATAGAAACAAGCAATATTCTAACTCCACCTGCAGCAATTAGGAGTCAGAAGGAAGCCCAGCACATTGAGACCTGGGGATATATTTACTAAAATTCGTACTTGTACCGATTTGGAGGGAGATTCATCACGAATGACATCGAATGTGTAATTGTGGAACTTTTTGAATTTATTACGACTAATTTACTAAGCTGTCGTATTTTTTTTTTGTGTTTTCCGATGTCGATGTCATTCATAGTTTTGTAAGGTAGAATGAGGCCGATTTAGTGGTTTTGCGGCCGTGTTATGAGGTTTTTTTACGACTGCGTCACATTTTGGTTACGGCAGTGTTTGTCCGTTCACGGCCGTGTTTTTTTCCTAAGTTTCGTTTTTGTCACTCGTCCGTGATTGGTTTGATTCGTGATGGAGGAGTGTCTGTGCACATTACTATAAAAACGCCCCAAACCGTCAGCACCTCGTGGGTTTAGCTAGTGGAGAGGTGAGAGGAAGGTGTGTTAGGAGTTGGAGAGTTGTTTGGAGTTTGTGGAGGATTTGAGGAGGTTATTTGCGATTGTTGAGTGCTGTACTGTGTGTGTAAGTAGTCTTGTCATACTTGTTGTGTAGTTATTTAAAAGTTTGTTTACTTTTTTGTCATTGTTTTTTATTTAACGTCTATTGTCATTGTTTGTGAGTGAGTGTGTGTGTGTTTGGTGTGTGGTGTGTAGTGGTAGTGGAGGAGTGTGTTTACTGTTTTTTTTAACAGTGTTATTTGTTGTTTGTCCTGATTATGTCCCAGTCAGAGGTGAGTGAGGTGGAGGAGGTGAGTGAGAGGGAGGAGGTGAGTGAGGTGGAGGAGGTGAGTGAGAGGGAGGAGGTTAGTGAGGTGGAGGAGGTTAGTGAGGAGGAGGGGGTGGCTGCTGCCTCCAGTGATAGTGATGGTGTTGTGGCTCCGCAGCCACGCACCACTACAAAGACTGGCCGCAATGTCAAATTTAGCTATGCAGAAAATATGGCTTTGGTGCGGGAGCTGATGAGGCATCATCGGCAGTTGTTTGGCCATGATGCTGCAAAGGTGTCGTCACGCAGGAAGAGTGTTCTGTGGAGGAAGGTCATTGCGGCTGTGAATAGTGAGGGTGTGGTGAGGCGGACCGAGGACACGTGTCGTAAGCGTTTTTACGACATAAAGCGCTGTGTCAAGGCGAAGATGGCCAAGGAGGCTAAATCGGCCCGCCAAAGCGGGGGTGGACACCCCTTCCGTGCATCTTACCGAGATTGGGAGGAGCCTGTGCGTGCACTCATTCCGCAAGAAGTGTTTGGTGCCACTCATGTCCGGGATTCGGATCGGCCAAGGCAGGATGGTGAGTTATTTTTGTTTTTTTTATAAACAATTTAAGCATGTGTGCTTTGTCCTTAGTTGTCTGAACTGTCTTCTAGCTAATTGTGGTTGTCCGTTTGTTCATTCTTCTAATGTGTTGGTGATGTAGTGCAGGCCTGGCCAACCTGTGGCTCTCCAGCTGTTGTGAAACTACAAGTCCCATCATGCCTTGCCACAGTTTTGCTATTAGGGAATGCTAAAACTGTGGCAGGGCATGCTGGGATGTGTAGTTTCACTACACCTGGAGAGCCACAGGTTGGCCAGGCCTGATGTACTGTTTTTTTTTTTTTTTTTATCTTACTGGTTGCCTTGGAGTTTTTCTGGTATTGTAAGTCAAAAGTAAATGTTTGTAGGTGTGTTTTCATGCTTTTAAATTTCCAATTTTTAAACAAAGGTTTTTTGTAAATACATTTCATATCATTTATGATTATTGTGTGTTGTTATGGGTTACCCTTTGTGTGCTTGATGTGTTTTTGAATGCATAATTGGTTGTGATGGTTCCAATTTTTACAAGATATTTTTGTCTAGTGTTTTATTATTATTTACCAAAATTGAGATCTTAGCGTGCAATATTGTGGTTGTGTCAAGCTACGACGTTTTGTTTTTAAGTAGTATAATTGTTTGCATTATGCGCCTTTGTGTATTGTATTTTTGGCATAATTTATGCTAATTTAAAGAGTACGCACCCAATGACATCAGGCAGAAAAGCATAAGCATCGTTTAGTTTAATTCTCATCAGGTACCACATATGTTTACATCACAATAAGGAATTTGGAAAAAAATATCACCAAAATAGTATGTTCATAAGGACATTCTTCATATTTCTACAGTACGCCAGAGAAGCAGCACAGCCAGGCCACAGCCAACACTGCCAAGAGATGCAGATGGTGGCAATGCCGGTAAGATTTAACTGTATACACATATTCTGCAAACACATAGAAACACAAAATGTAAATGATTATCTTATCACACAGGTTCTTCTTCGGCAAATCCACCTACACTAAGGCGCCCATCACAGGGCTCGGTTACTGTGGCAACGAGGCCACCCAAGAGACGCCGTCTTGAGGCTCCAGCACCAGCATCACCACCCCAACGGCGCATCTCCGCAGTGTCGCCGTGCCACCACTAGTTCTATTGGCCAGCCCCCAAAGTGAGGATCCACAATCCCCTCAGTTGTCTGGTGAGTAAACATAACAATTACGTGTAAATAAGTAAACAAACAGTGTTGTCGATTTATTAACCTGGAGAAGGCATAAGGAATTGAAAAAAAACTGATATGTGCAAGGTGATAAAGGCAGCAGTACAAAATAAACACAACTGTTAATGTACATATTGGATCTGTTTGCCTTGTGCCTTTATCACCTTGCACATATCACTGGTTTTTCACTTCCTTATGCCTTCTCCATGTTTAGACATCTGCCCCACTGTTAGTACATAGAAAATATAATTAAACTAATGACCAGTCATCCTTGCAATAATCAACAACAACAATCAGATGGTGTTAAGGTATTTTTAGATGGATAATTGTCAGATGTGATGTTGGCCATATCAACACATTTTTGACACATAATTTTTGGAGTTAAAAAACAACATAAATGTTAAGTCTCATCCAATTGTTTTGCATGGCCAACAACACCACTTCTAAACATAGTGCACCGTAATACTTTTTCTACCATTGTTAATGTGTACATTTTAGGACACTATATTTGTTTACGTTTTTGCCAGACCACTGACTGCCTTGAACAATGTATGAGTGTATTGGTAAACACATTTATTGTATTTGTGTGTGTTGTTCCAAAGGAAGGCACATTCCCAATATGTAAATGTAGTAATTTGTATTTGTTCGAGTTCTTCGTGGTTGCACATTAATTGTGGCTCAGAGTCCAACAATTAAAAAAAAAACATCAACTGAGTAGTGAAGGATAGAAGCAACATATTTATACAAACAGATGAACAACATAGTCAAGTTTATGCCACAATCTATTGATCAATTAAAACATGAATATTAAGAAGAAATGCATGTTGACGTAAAGCTAGAGTAAGACCAATGCTAAAAAGTTACTAAATACTGGCTGTCTTCAACCCCATACAGAACCAGCCATCATGCCCGAGGATGCCCAGCAGGAAAGTGACCAGCAGGATACATACACTCTTCACCTGCAACCCATAGATGATACCCAGACAACCACGCTGCAGGACATACCCCAAACATCCCACAGGCCACAATTGAGCACAACACCAGCCCAGACACAAATGGACACTGAGTTTTGGAGCGGATGGGCCAAACAACAGGAACTGAACTATGCGTGCCTTAACACCCACACCCAATACCTGGCAAGTCTGCCCCATCATCTGCCTAGACTGGCTCGAAACTCTGGCAGACTTATCGTTCAAGTGGGAAGAATAGCCAATTCAATGGAACAGATGAGGGCAGACAACTGCCAAATGCAAGCAAATCTCGTACGCATCATGGATGAACAACAGCGCCAACAACAATCCCTAATTCAGGTCATCCAACACAACCAAATTATCAATGAAAACATGTCCCGAATAATAGCAAGCCACACTGCAGCTAATACGCAACTCACTGCCAGCCTCAATATACTCAGCCAAAGCCTTAATGTTTTGGCATCACACCAAGTCAGCTCTAGCTCGGGGACAACTACACCAAACCAGACCCCAGTTCAATCCCCAGTTAGACGCTCCAGTAGAACCAGGAGCAACGAGCCAGCACAATCCTCGGCACCCAGCACACAACAAAGAAAAAAATAATGTGGCCTGCAGCTAATTTTTTCACTATTATAATATTATGTTGAGTTGTTGTGGCAAAAATGCCTTTGTTGTAGGAAATAAATTGCTCACACGGAATATGTGTCTTGTTTAATTAGCTACAGAAACAACCTGTACATTAGTGTCTAGGACCAGATGTGTATTGTTAGAAATATATTGCCTGCCCCTAGGTGTCCTCAGCTCAACGTGTGTCTAATCTATGGCACCCAGAACATTGGCCATGGCCGCAAGATCAGATAAAGCTACCCTGACTGCATGCCACTGCGACTCCTGGGTAGGGAAGCAGAGAGAGGCATGTATGTAGCCATCCAAGACATCCAAAACCTGAGTGGACAATCCAAAATTAAAGGTGAGTGTCATGACCTGTAATCAATACAATACTTTGTTCTATTACATTACAGAAGCACAACTTAGACATAGACGTGTATGTATGTTTTAGCTCACCTGAATTAAATATTTATAAAAGGTGGCCTGTGAGATACTAATTACATTGCCAGTCACAGGCTGGAAGCTGCCATTAGCCATAAAGTGCAACACAGCCAGGAGTTTGAGCAGGCCTGAGACAGAGCGAGAGCGTGCTGTCTCAGGGTCTAGGTTCAGTTTGACAAGGTCATACAGACGGAAAATGTTATTTACATTTAGTCGGAGCATCTGTATAACATGGTCATCAGCAAATGTGTTATCGTTTAAACGCATACTAAAAAAACAAGCCATGGCCAGCCTACGCGGAACATGTACAACCTGCTTACCCTGTAGTTTTTCCTGGCCTGGGTTTATTGTAGCCTCATGGAGCAGTGTTAGGTATCCCCCAGCAAACAAGACAGCAGTACTACACACAGTAGCAGCCATTTCAGATTGAGAGTGGTGAAAAATGTGTTGGGGCCCCTTTTAAAGGTCCAAAAATCAGGTGTGACTAATGTAGAATTGACAACACATGTAAACACGCTTCTCAAAAGCAGGTCTATTTTTTTTTAGGCTTTTTGTACGATTAGTATTTTTTCACGGCCGCACATGCATTTTCACGGTAGAGATTTCAAATACGAATGTTTAGTAAATGACCGTGTTCCATACCTAAACAGCCGCGTTTAACCGATGGTGTATTCATTCGGATTTTTTTTCTTGGACTTCCAAAAAAATATGAATGCCCTCATCACCGCCGTGATTTGAGTTTAGTAAATTCCCGAGATGACACTTTGAAGAAAAAACACCATCTCGGTCAAAATCGGGACCTTAGTAAATATACCCCCTGATTTTTTGGACCTTTAAAAGGGGCCCCAACACATTTTTCACCACTCTCAATCTGAAATGGCTGCTACTGTGTGTAGTACTGCTGTCTTGCTTGCTGGGGGATACCTGACACTGCTCCATGAGGCTACAATAAACCCAGGCCAGGAAAAACTACAGGGTAAGCAGGTTGTACATGTTCCGCGTAGGCTGGCCATGGCTTGTTTTTTTAGTGTGCGTTTAAACGATAACACATTTGCTGATGACCATGTTATACAGATGCTCCGACTAAATGTAAATAACATTTTCCGTCTGTATGACCTTGTCAAACTGAACCTAGACCCTGAGACAGCACGCTCTCGCTCTGTCTCAGGCCTGCTCAAACTCCTGGCTGTGTTGCACTTTATGGCTAATGGCAGCTTCCAGCCTGTGACTGGCAATTTAATTAGTATCTCACAGGCCACCTTTTATAAATATTTAATTCAGGTGAGTTAAAACATACATACACGTCTGTGTCTAAGTCGTGCTTCTGTAATGTAATAGAACACAGTATTGTATTGATTACAGGTCATGACACTCACCTTTAATTTTGGATTGTCCACTCAGGTTTTGGATGTCTTGGATGGCTACATACTAGGGATGTGCACTTGAAATTTTTCGGGTTTTGTGTTTTGGTTTTGGGTTCGGTTCCGCGGCCGTGTTTTGGGTTCGAACGCGTTTTGGCAAAACCTCACCGAATTTTTTTTGTCGGATTCGGGTGTGTTTTGGATTCGGGTGTTTTTTTTAAAAAAACCCTAAAAAACAGCTTAAATCATAGAATTTGGGGGTCATTTTGATCCCAAAGTATTATTAACCTCAAAAACCATAATTTCCACTCATTTTCAGTCTATTCTGAACACCTCACACCTCACAATTTATTTTTAGTCCTAAAATTTGCACCGAGGTCGCTGGATGACTAAGCTAAGCGACCCAAGTGGCCGACACAAACACCTGGCCCATCTAGGAGTGGCACTGCAGTGTCACGCAGGATGGCCCTTCCAAAAAACACTCCCCAAACAGCACATGACGCAAAGAAAAAAAGAGGCGCAATGAGGTAGCTGTGTGACTAAGCTCAACTACCAAGTTGCCGACACAAACACCTGGCCCATCTAGGAGTGGCACTGCAGTGTCACGCAGGATGGCCCTTCCAAAAAACACTCCCCAAACAGCACATGACGCAAAGAAAAAAAGAGGCGCAATGAGGTAGCTGTGTGACTAAGCTCAACTACCAAGTTGCCGACACAAACACCTGGCCCATCTAGGAGTGGCACTGCAGTGTCACGCAGGATGGCCCTTCCAAAAAACACTCCCCAAACAGCACATGATGCAAAGAAAAAAAGAGGCGCAATGAGGTAGCTGTGTGACTAAGCTCAACGACCCAAGTGGCCGACACAAACACCTGGCCCATCTAGGAGTGTCACTGCAGTGTCACGCAGGATGGCCCTTCCAAAAAACACCCCCCAAACAGCACATGACGCAAAGAAAAAAAGAGGCGCAATGAGGTAGCTGTGTGAGTAAGCTAAGCGACCCTAGTGGCCGACACAAACACCTGGCCCATCTAGGAGTGGCACTGCAGTGTCACGCAGGCTGGCCCTTCAAAAAACTACTCCCCAAACAGCACATGACGCAAAGAAAAAAAGAAGCGCAATGAGGTAGCTGTGTGAGTAAGCTAAGCGACCCTAGTGGCCGACACAAACACCTTGCCCATCTAGGAGTGGCACTGCAGTGTCACGCAGGATGGCCCTTCAAAAAACACTCCCCAAACAGCACATGACGCAAAGAAGAAAAAAAAGAGGCGCAATGAGGTAGCTGTGTGAGTAAGCTAAGCGACCTTAGTTGCCGACACAAACACCTGGCCCATCTAGGAGTGGTACTGCAGTGTCACGCAGGATGGCCCTTCAAAAAAATACTCCCCAAACAGCACATGACGCAAAGAAAAATTAAAGAAAAAAGAGGTGCAAGATGGAATTGTCCTTGGGCCCTCCCACCCACCCTTATGTTGTATAAACAGGACATGCACACTTTAACCAACACATCATTTCAGTGACAGGGTCTGCCACACGACTGTGACTGAAATGACGGGTTGGTTTGGACCCCCACCAAAAAAAAAGCAATTAATCTCTCCTTGCACAAACTGGCTCTACAGAGGCAAGATGTCCACCTCATCATCATCCTCCGATATATCACCGTGTACATCCCCCTCCTCACAGATTATCAATTCGTCCCCACTGGAATCCACCGTCTCAGCTCCCTGTGTACTTTGTGGAGGCAATTGCTGCTGGTCAATGTCTCCACGGAGGAATTGATTATAATTCATTTTAATGAACATCATCTTCTCCACATTTTCTGGAAGTAACCTCGTACGCCGATTGCTGACAAGGTGAGCGGCGGCACTAAACACTCTTTCGGAGTACACACTTGTGGGAGGGCAACTTAGGTAGAATAAAGCCAGTTTGTGCAAGGGCCTCCAAATTGCCTCTTTTTCCTGCCAGTATAAGTACGGACTGTCTGACGTGCCTACTTGGATGCGGTCACTCATATAATCCTCCACCATTCTTTCAATGGGGAGAGAATCATATGCAGTGCCAGTAGACGACATGTCCGTAATCGTTGGCAGGTCCTTCAGTCCGGACCAGATGTCAGCATCAGCAGTCGCTCCAGACTGCCCTGCATCACCGCCAGCGGGTGGGCTCGGAATTCTGAGCCTTTTCCTCGCACCCCCAGTTGCGGGAGAATGTGAA
Organism: Pseudophryne corroboree; assembly: GCF_028390025.1. Lineage (NCBI taxonomy): Eukaryota > Metazoa > Chordata > Amphibia > Anura > Myobatrachidae > Pseudophryne > Pseudophryne corroboree. The sequence continues at coordinate 225,394,205 of NC_086444.1, read as the reverse complement.
GGAGGAGATGTTGATAGGTCGCGTTCCGCTTGACTTGACAATTTTCTCACCAGCAGGTCTTTGAACCCCAGCAGACTTGTGTCTGCCGGAAAGAGAGATCCATGGTAGGTTTTAAATCTAGGAACGAGCACGGTGGCCAAAATGTAGTGCTCTGATTTCAACAGATTGACCACCCGTGAATCCTTGTTAAGCGAATTAAGGGCTCCATCCACAAGTCCCACATGCCTAGCGGAATCGCTCTGTGTTAGCTCCTCCTTCAATGTCTCCAGCTTCTTCTGCAAAAGCCTGATGAGGGGAATGACCTGACTCAGGCTGGCAGTGTCTGAACTGACTTCACGTGTGGCAAGTTCAAAAGGTTGCAGAACCTTGCACAACGTTGAAATCATTCTCCACTGTGCTTGAGACAGGTGCATTCCACCTCCTATATCGTGCTCAGTTGTATAGGCTTGAATGGCCTTTTGCTGCTCCTCCAACCTCTGAAGCATATAGAGGGTTGAATTCCACCTCGTTACCACTTCTTGCTTCAGATGATGGCAGGGCAGGTTCAGGCGTTTTTGGTGTTGCTCTAGTCTTCTGTACGTGGTGCCTGTACGCCGAAAGTGTCCCGCAATTCTTCTGGCCACCGACAGCATCTCTTGCACGCCCCTCTCGTTTTTTAAATAATTCTGCACCACCAAATTCAAGGTATTTGCAAAACATGGGATGTGCTGGAATTTGCCCAGATTTAATGCACACACAATATTGCTGGCATTGTCCGATGCCACAAATCCACAGGAGAGTCCAATTGGGGTAAGCCATTCCGCGATGATCTTCCTCAGTTGCCGTAAGAGGTTTTCAGCTGTGTGCGTATTCTGGAAACCGGTGATACAAAGCGTAGCCTGCCTAGGAAAGAGTTGGCGTTTGCGAGATGCTGCTACTGGTGCCGCCGCTGCTGTTCTTGCGGCGGGAGTCCATACATCTACCCAGTGGGCTGTCACAGTCATATAGTCCTGACCCTGCCCTGCTCCACTTGTCCACATGTCCGTGGTTAAGTGGACATTGGGTACAACTGCATTTTTTAGGACACTGGTGAGTCTTTTTCTGAGGTCTGTGTACATTTTCGGTATCGCCTGCCTAGAGAAATGGAACCTAGATGGTATTTAGTACCGGGGACACAGTACCTCCAACAAGTCTCTAGTTGCCTCTGCAGTAATGATGGATACCGGAACCACGTTTCTCACCGCCCAGGATGCCAAGGCCTCAGTTATCCGCTTTGCAGCAGGATGACTGCTGTGATATTTCATCTTCCTCGCAATGGACTGTTGGACAGTCAATTGCTTGGTGGAAGTAGTAAAAGTGGTCTTACGAGTACGACTTCCCCTCTGGGATGACCATCGACTCCCAGCAGCAACAACAGCAGCGCCAGCAGCAGTAGGCGTTACACGCAAGGATGCATCGGAGGAATCCCAGGCAGGAGAGGACTCGTCAGAATTGCCAGTGACATGGCCTGCAGGACTATTGGCATTCCTGGGGAAGGAGGAAATTGACACTGAGGGAGTTGGTGGGGTGGTTTGCGTGAGCTTGGTTACAAGAGGAAGGGATTTACTGGTCAGTGGACTGCTTCCGCTGTCGCCCAAAGTTTTTGAACTTGTCACTGACTTATTGTGAATGCGCTGCAGGTGACGTATAAGGGAGGATGTTCCGAGGTGGTTAACGTCCTTACCCCTATTTATTACAGCTTGACAAAGGCAACACACGGCTTGACAAATGTTGTCCGCATTTCTGTTGAAATACTTCCACACCGAAGAGCTGATTTTTTTGGTATTTTCACCAGGCATGTCAATGGCCATATTCCTCCCACGGACAACAGGTGTCTCCCCGGGTGCCTGACTTAAACAAACCACCTCACCATCAGAATCCTCCTTGTCAATTTCCTCCCCAGCGCCAGCAACACCCATATCCTCCTCATCCTGGTGTACTTCAACACTGACATCTTCAATCTGACTATCAGGAACTGGACTGCGGGTGCTCCTTCCAGCACTTGCAGGGGGCGTGCAAATGGTGGAAGGCGCATGCTCTTCACGTCCAGTGTTGGGAAGGTCAGGCATCGCAACCGACACAATTGGACTCTCCTTGTGGATTTGGGATTTCGAAGAACGCACAGTTCTTTGCTGTGCTTTTGCCAGCTTGAGTCTTTTCATTTTTCTAGCGAGAGGCTGAGTGCTTCCATCCTCATGTGAAGCTGAACCACTAGCCATGAACATAGGCCAGGGCCTCAGCCGTTCCTTGCCACTCCGTGTGGTAAATGGCATATTGGCAAGTTTACGCTTCTCCTCCGACAATTTTATTTTAGATTTTTGAGTCCTTTTTTTACTGATATTTGGTGTTTTGGATTTTACATGCTCTGTACTATGACATTGGGCATCGGCCTTGGCAGACGACTTTGATGGAATTTCATCGCCTCGGCCATGACTAGTGGCAGCAGCTTCAGCACGAGGTGGAAGTGGATCTTGATCTTTCCTATTTTTGGAACCTCAACATTTTTGTTCTCCATATTTTAATAGGCACAACTAAAAGGCACCTCAGGTAAACAATGGAGATGGATGGATACTAGTATACTTATGGATGACGAGCGACTGCCGACACAGAGGTAGCTACAGCCGTGGACTACCGTACTGTGTCTGCTGCTAATATAGACTGGATGATAATGAGATAAAATTAAAATATATATATATATATCACACTAGTACTGCAGCCGGACAGGTATATATTATGTAATGACGGACCTGCTGGACACTGTCTGTCAGCACTGCAGACTCCTAAAGTAAGCTACTAGTATCAAGAAGATAGAAAAAAAAAAAAAACACGGGTAGGTGGTATACAATTATGGATGGACGAGTGACTGCCGACACAGAGGTAGCTACAGCCGTGGACTACCGTACTGTGTCTGCTGCTAATATAGACTGGATGATAATGAGATAAAATTAAAATATATATATATATCACACTAGTACTGCAGCCGGACAGGTATATATTATGTAATGACGGACCTGCTGGACACTGTCTGTCAGCACTGCAGACTCCTAAAGTAAGCTACTAGTATCAAGAAGATAGGAAAAAAAAAACCACGGGTAGGTGGTATACAATTATGGATGGACAAGCGACTGCCGACACAGAGGTAGCTACAGCCGTGGACTACCGTACTGTGTCTGCTGCTAATATAGACTGGATGATAATGAGATAAAATTAAAATATATATATATATATATATATATATTAGTGTTCACTCTAGGTGTCTTTCACAGGGCGCTGCGCCCTGCCCCTTTTTTAGACCCCTGAATCCCGCCCTGCCCGTTTGTTTGCGCCCTCCCGCCCCGCACTTTGCTGCCCGCTGGACCCCGCCACGCCGCCAAACACACTAAGCACACTGCACTGCATTTTTATTATCACTGAGACTCCGTGCATGTGTCGAGACGGAGACCTCCGCGGCCCGCCCCTCCCCGTCCGCCTTGTCCCGCCCTGTCATTAGCTGTCAGCGTCCTCTATAGGTCTGCTCAGGGTCTGGTGAGACAGGAGGGCTGGGTTTGCCTCTCCCGCCGAGGCAAACCCAGCCCACCTGTGTGGATGAATGTTTAAAAGGAGACGCCAGGGAGGATCACCCGGCCGCCATCTTTAATACCGCTCCGCAAGTGGGGCTGGGTGATCAGCGCTCCCCCTCTGTGATGTAAGTACTCAGTACGGTAGTACATAGATCATTCTTTGTTTCACGTGGAGAAGCCCCCTCTAACCCATACAATGACGAACTGAAATAGAGCAGAAATGTAACGGTAACTTGCAGTGCAATACTATCTGTGTTTTATAGTGCAGTTCTTTCAGAATAAAACAGTGGTACTCCCATCTCAGAGGGATTCTTTGTACAATATATAGCTGTGGATAAGTGTTGTGCCTTGTACCAGTGTTCCCTCACACCCCGGTCTGTATGTATCCTCCCCTCACACCCCGGTCTGCATGTACCCTTCCCTCACACCCCGGTCTGTATGTAACCCCCCCCCCTCACACAAGGTCTATGTATCCCCCAGACCCTGGTCTTTGGGGGATACATAGACCTTGTGTGAGGGGGGGGGTTACATACAGACCGGGGTGTGAGGGAAGGGTACATACAGACCGGGGTGTGAGGGGAGGGTACATACAGACCGGGGTGTGAGGGAAGGGTACATACAGACCGGGGTGTGAGGGGGGTACATAATATGCAAATAAGAATACATTATATATATATATATATATATATATATATATATATATATATAGTCTTCTTATATAGCTGAAATACCTTGCTTTTTATATAACAAATCTGTGCATCCACATTTAAGGTGTGAGTAGACTGTCACAAGTGGTTTTTATATTTTATAAGTTCAAGTTGTATGTTGAAGAGATTTAGGGCTCAAAATAGAATAAATATATATTTGAAAAAGCTACCATTGCATGACCCACTGCACTCTGTTGGACTATTGGTCCTATTGTGTGGAGTTTGTATATTCTTCCTGTGCTTTTCACATTTTTTATTTTTTTCACATTTTTCAAGATTAACTATCCACGCGAACTATAACTTATAGTTCGCGTGGATAGTTAATCTTGAAAAATTTGAAAAGCACAGGAAGAATATACAAACTCCACACAATAGGACCAATAGTCCAACAGAGTGCAGTGGGTCATGCAATGGTAGCTTTTTCAAATATATATTTATTCTATTTTGAGCCCTAAATCTCTTCAACATACAACTTGAACTTATAAAATATAAAACCACTTGTGACAGTCTACTCACACCTTAAATGTGGCTGCACAGATTTGTTATATAAAAAGCAAGGTATTTCAGCTAATAAGAAGACTATATATATATATAATGTTATTTGCATATTCCCTCACACCCCGGTCTGTATGTACCCTCCCCTCACACCCCGGTCTGTATGTACCCTTCCCTCACACCCCGGTCTGTATGTAACCCCCCCCCCCCTCACACAAGGTCTATGTATCCCCCAGACCCTGGTCTTTGGGGGATACATAGACCTTGTGTGAGGGTGGGGGGGGTTACATACAGACCGGGGTGTGAGGGGAGGGTACATACAGACCGGGGCCCGGTCTGTATGTACCCTCCCCTCACACCCCGGTCTGTATGTAACCCCCCCCACCCTCACACAAGGTCTATGTATCCCCCAAAGACCAGGGTCTGGGGGATACATAGACCTTGTGTGAGGGGGGGGGGGGTTACATACAGACCGGGGTGTGAGGGAAGGGTACATACAGACCGGGGTGTGAGGGGAGGGTACATACAGACCGGGGTGTGAGGGAATATGCAAATAACATTATATATATATATAGTCTTCTTATTAGCTGAAATACCTTGCTTTTTATATAACAAATCTGTGCAGCCACATTTAAGGTGTGAGTAGACTGTCACAAGTGGTTTTATATTTTATAAGTTCATTAAGTTGTATGTTGAAGAGATTTAGGGGACAAAATAGAATAAATATATATTTTAAAAAAGCTACCATTGCATGACCCACTGCACTCTGTTGGACTATTGGTCCTATTGTGTGGAGTTTGTATATTCTTCCTGTGCTTTTCACATTTTTTTTTTTTTTCACATTTTTCATGATTATCTATCCATGCGAACTATAAGTGGGAATAGTAACCTGTCCGAATGTTCAGAACCATCAGGAACAGCCTGGAGTAGTGATAGCTAGCATAAATATGAATGCACCATCCAATCATTACAGGTTTTACATGACAGGAACTGACTGGCTAATGCACTATAATCACTTCTCCAAGTTTAATACATCTGCCCCAGTTTACTTTATGACTTGGGGGCCATTATTGAATGGTCATCATAAATGATGACCATAATAATTAAGGGCCCCCAAATCATACAGCATCCTCATGACATAAGGTGCAACACTTAAAATTCTATAAGTTAATTGAAAAATCTGTCCACATTTATTACTTTCTTTTTTTTTTCTAAAGCTGGCACATCCTCATCCTCGTCTCTATGTACTCAATCACATGACACACTATCTGTCACATCCATCACTGCACCTCTGACTCCTGGCACTCCACACCACAGGCTCCATAGCAGCATATTCTGGCTCCTTCTTTGATCCTCACGGCTCACCGGAGTCCTCAATTTGCCTCAGGTGAGTATGCTGGTACTGAGAGTAAACAGTGCGGCTCTCATCCGAGGGAGCTTGAGTGTGTTAAAGTGTTTTGTTCTTCCACAGAAAGCTGGCTCATCCTCATCCTCATCTCTGTGTACTCCATCACGTTAAGCAATCCGATTGCATCAACTGGCGCATCACTCCACACCACTGTGGCTCCAAAGTGGCATATTCTGGCTCCTTCTTTGATCCTCTAGGCATCCCCGGAGTCCTCAATTTGCCTCAGGTGAGTATGCTGGTACTGAGAGTAAACAGTGCGGCTCTCATCCGAGGGAGCTTGAGTTTGTTAAAGTGTTTTGTTCTTCCACAGAAAGCTGGCTCATCCTCATCCTCATCCTCGTCTCTGTGTACTCCATCACGTTAAGCAATCCACTGCATCAACTGGCGCATCACTCCACACCACAGGCTCCAAAGTGGCATATTCTGGCTCCTTCTTTGATCCTCTCGGCATCCCCGGAGTCCTCAATTTGCCTCAGGTGAGTATGCTGGTACTGAGAGTAAACAGTGCGGCTCTCATCCTAGGGAGCTTGAGTGTGTTAAAGTGTTTTGTTCTTCCACAGAAAGCTGGCTCATCCTCATCCTCATCTCTGTGTACTCCATCACGTTAAGCAATCCGATTGCATCAACTGGCGCATCACTCCACACCACTGTGGCTCCAAAGTGGCATATTCTGGCTCCTTCTTTGATCCTCTAGGCATCCCCGGAGTCCTCAATTTGCCTCAGGTGAGTATGCTGGTACTGAGAGTAAACAGTGCGGCTCTCATCCGAGGGAGCTTGAGTTTGTTAAAGTGTTTTGTTCTTCCACAGAAAGCTGGCTCATCCTCATCCTCATCCTCGTCTCTGTGTACTCCATCACGTTAAGCAATCCACTGCATCAACTGGCGCATCACTCCACACCACAGGCTCCAAAGTGGCATATTCTGGCTCCTTCTTTGATCCTCTCGGCATCCCCGGAGTCCTCAATTTGCCTCAGGTGAGTATGCTGGTACTGAGAGTAAACAGTGCGGCTCTCATCCTAGGGAGCTTGAGTGTGTTAAAGTGTTTTGTTCTTCCACAGAAAGCTGGCTCATCCTCATCCTCATCTCTGTGTACTCCATCACGTTAAGCAATCCACTGCATCAACTGGCGCATCACTCCACACCACAGGCTCCAAAGTGGCATATTCTGGCTCCTTCTTTGATCCTCTCGGCATCCCCGGAGTCCTCAATTTGCCTCAGGTGAGTATGCTGGTACTGAGAGTAAACAGTGCGGCTCTCATCCGAGGGAGCTTGAGTGTGTTAAAGTGTTTTGTTCTTCCACAGAAAGCTGGCTCATCCTCATCCTCATCCTCATCTCTGTGTACTCCATCACGTTAAGCAATCCACTGCATCAACTGGCGCATCACTCCACACCACAGGCTCCAAAGTGGCATATTCTGGCTCCTTCTTTGATCCTCTCGGCATCCCCGGAGTCCTCAATTTGCCTCAGGTGAGTATGCTGGTACTGAGAGTAAACAGTGCGGCTCTCATCCGAGGGAGCTTGAGTTTGTTAAAGTGTTTTGTTCTTCCACAGAAAGCTGGCTCATCCTCATCCTCATCCTCGTCTCTGTGTACTCCATCACGTTAAGCAATCCACTGCATCAACTGGCGCATCACTCCACACCACAGGCTCCAAAGTGGCATATTCTGGCTCCTTCTTTGATCCTCTCGGCATCCCCGGAGTCCTCAATTTGCCTCAGGTGAGTATGCTGGTACTGAGAGTAAACAGTGCGGCTCTCATCCTAGGGAGCTTGAGTGTGTTAAAGTGTTTTGTTCTTCCACAGAAAGCTGGCTCATCCTCATCCTCATCTCTGTGTACTCCATCACGTTAAGCAATCCACTGCATCAACTGGCGCATCACTCCACACCACAGGCTCCAAAGTGGCATATTCTGGCTCCTTCTTTGATCCTCTCGGCATCCCCGGAGTCCTCAATTTGCCTCAGGTGAGTATGCTGGTACTGAGAGTAAACAGTGCGGCTCTCATCCGAGGGAGCTTGAGTGTGTTAAAGTGTTTTGTTCTTCCACAGAAAGCTGGCTCATCCTCATCCTCATCCTCATCTCTGTGTACTCCATCACGTTAAGCAATCCACTGCATCAACTGGCGCATCACTCCACACCACAGGCTCCAAAGTGGCATATTCTGGCTCCTTCTTTGATCCTCTCGGCATCCCCGGAGTCCTCAATTTGCCTCAGGTGAGTATGCTGGTACTGAGAGTAAACAGTGCGGCTCTCATCCGAGGGAGCTTGAGTGTGTTAAAGTGTTTTGTTCTTCCACAGAAAGCTGGCTCATCCTCATCCTCATCTCTGTGTACTCCATCACGTTAAGCAATCCGATTGCATCAACTGGCGCATCACTCCACACCACTGTGGCTCCAAAGTGGCATATTCTGGCTCCTTCTTTGATCCTCTAGGCATCCCCGGAGTCCTCAATTTGCCTCAGGTGAGTATGCTGGTACTGAGAGTAAACAGTGCGGCTCTCATCCGAGGGAGCTTGAGTGTGTTAATGTGTTTTGTTCTTCCACAGAAAGCTGGCTCATCCTCATCCTCGCCTCTGTGTACTCCATCACGTTAAGCAATCCACTGCATCAACTGGCGCATCACTCCACACCACAGGCTCCAAAGTGGCATATTCTGGCTCCTTCTTTGATCCTCTCGGCATCCCCGGAGTCCTCAATTTGCCTCAGGTGAGTATGCTGGTACTGAGAGTAAACAGTGCGGCTCTCATCCGAGGGAGCTTGAGTGTGTTAAAGTGTTTTGTTCTTCCACAGAAAGCTGGCTCATCCTCATCCTCGTCTCTATGTACTCCATCACGTTGACCAACCATTGAACCAACTGTGCATCACTCCACACCACAGGCTCCAAATAAGCATATTGATCCTTCTTTGATCCTCTTGGCTTGAATGACAGGAGACCTCAACTTGTCTCAGGTGAGTTTGCTGGTACGGAGAGTACAGTGGCTCTCATTCTAGGGAGCTTGAGTGTGTTAAGTGTTTTTATTTTTTTTTATTTTTAGAAAACATGCCTACTCTTAAAAGGAAAGTGAAAGAACATGAAAGAAAAACCAAGGAAATAGGCAAAAAATGTTTGAAAATCAATCAAATGTTTTCAGGAAAAAAGAAGGTAGGAAAACATTTACATACACCCATTTTAAACCCCTGTAAGAAAGTGTAACAAATATCTGAATTTAGATTATGATTTTTATTAATTACAGAAAATAAATGCAGCAGAGTTAGATCCTGTACCCAGCACCTCTGATCCTGTACCCAGCACCTCTGATCCTGTACCCAGCACCTCTGATCCTGTACCCACAGATAATCAATGCACTTCCCAAGATAATTCACTGGCCACAGTTAACACAAATTGCAGCAATGTAGATGACTCGGTATCGACGTCATGTAATGTCATTGTTAATGAAAACACCATAGATGTGCATTCTCAATCCTCCATCTCTCTTGCCAACTGTTCTCAGAATTTAGAGTGTGACACCTCACCCCCTATTATTTTGGATGATGACCTATCTGAAGAAAGGTGCTCTTCTAATGAAGATACAGATATAATAAATGACATTGGGGTTAGTGCTTCTCCAAAAAAAAAGTCAAAACATAAAGTTGGTTTCCAAATAAAATGGAAAAGAGAGTTTCCGTGGCTTAGTTGTAAAAAAAATGGTGAAAGAGAATCTCTACTCTGCAAGCTGTGTTTAAAACATCTGTTGAACGACACAAAATACAACAAATCTCCATGGATGAATAGTGGGATGAGCACAGTAAGGCGCGATAAAATTAAGGAGCATTCTGTTTCCGAGATGCACAAGGCAGCAATGCAAACTGAAATAATCGGTTGTAATGCTGAGGCTTCACAGAACAGAAAAAATAGACCAGAGTCAGAGGAATTCAAAGCTGTGGAATGTGCTATGAAGTGCCTGGATTTTCTAATCCAGCATAATATACCACATACAACTGTTTTTAAACCATTTGTTGTTTTCTGTATAGAAGAATTAAAGTCTCCAGTTTTAGCCCCTCTGAACAAATCTAAAAATGCCTCATATACAAGCTACCAAACAATCAACGAATTTGTTAATTCGATGGCCAGTGTTCAAAGAGAGAAAGTTATCTTGTCTTTACAGAAGAGTCCATCATTTTCAGTTATGTCAGATGAAACTACTGATGTCAGCAACAGAAAACACTTGGCAACTGCTGCAAAATATATAAAAGATGGAGAAGTCAGTGTGTCCTTTATTAATGATACAGAAATTCCAGATGGAAAATCAGAAACTATTTTCAATGCTCTTTCACAGACTATAGAAGACTGTGGAGGGTTTGAGAAATTAGTAGGCTTTGGAAGTGACGGCGCCAGTTCAATGGTTGGTCACCGTGATGGAGTAGCAGCCAAACTAAAGGCCAAAAATAATAAGATTATTTCAATACATTGTCACAATCATCGTTTAGCTCTTGCAACAAAAAATACATTTGAATCTTTGAATCCTTTCCTGAAAATGGATGAAGTATTAACAAGTATTTACAAATACTATAAATACAGCTCTGTGAGGAGCAAAACTTTGGAAGAAATACAAAGAGTATTTACTAAATGTAAGGGAACAAAAATAAAAAAGGCTAGCCACACAAGATGGCTATCACATGAAAATGCTATTAATTCAATAAGAATTAATTATCATTCGATCATTGTCGATTTGGAAAATGCTGTTGTAACTGGACAGTCAAGGACTACAAGTGGTGTGAGTGGGCCAACTGCTGAAGGACTTCTCAAACATCTGAAAAATTTTCATTTTTTTCAATTAATTCACTTTCTTTGTGATGTACTGAGCCTGCTTTCCAAATTAGTTTTAATCTTTGAAAGAAGAGATATTGACTTGTCTACAATACACAGCAATGTTTCCATTACGCTTGGTGCTTTGAAAAATTTAAAGCGTAAGCCTGGGGGTCAGTTTTGCAGGAACCTGGAAAATGCTGCAAGAAAAATAGGAATTCAGGCTCCTATAGCAGCAGAAAATTGTAAGTTTGAAGAAGATGCAAGGTGTTTTCTAGATCTATTGGTCCAAAACATTTCAGAGAGGATGCATAATATAGCTATACTTGATCATCTAAGTGTCTTAGATATGAGGCATCTTAATGCAGACAAAGGTGTGGGATTTTATGGTGTGGCCGAAATGGCACAGCTTGCTGATTTTTATCAACTGGACGAAGATCTTCTGTTATCAGAATGGGAAGACTTTAAATCTGTATTCTTACAAACGGAAGAAGAAAATTCTGATAATGAAAGATTGTCCATGGTCAACGTGTACAAGACTTTAGAAAAATCTGAAGACACAATTGGCGTAGCATTTCCTCTAATTCAGAAACTTGTTTCAGTTGGCTGTGTTCTACCACTCTCAACTGCTGAAGTTGAAAGAACTTTTTCGCAAGTTAAATTAATCTTAACAGATCACAGAAACCGTCTCAAGGTGGAAAATGTCAACAGCATATTAGCCATTAAGCTAAATGGCAAGGTAAACTACAGAGAGGCGGTAAAGCACTGGATGAAAAAGCAAAGAAGAATATTTTCTTGTAGACCACACACAGCTGGCCACCGACCACACTCTACAATCAGAAACACCTGTACTGTAGATTGTGAGCAACAACCAAGGACAACGCACATAAACTGACCCACCCAAGCTACTTGGAGCCCAACTTTCCAGTTCAAAAAGGTGAGTACCAAGTAAATGTGGGAGGAGGGAGAGTATTCCTACTTAGAGGTGGTGGAGTGGCCCTAGTATGTCCATAATCCTGTTATCAGAGTCCCTTTTCTGCTGTGTTCTTTAGTTCTTCAAAGCACAAGCCCTTATTTTTGTGTGGAAGAATTGTACGAGACTAAAAATCTATGGTGGTCTTACAATTCTACTCCAAGGAATAAGCTGTGCTTTGAAGAACTAGGAATGCAGTACAAATGGACTCTGATAACATGCAGTCAGTTTATGTTGTATGGTTCTGTTTCAGCTTCAGCACAGCGCCTAAGAGGATATTTACAGCCAGTGACAAGACGGCATCCGCCTGAGCCTGCATAAATAGTTGGACAGCTGTGGCGATTGCTCTTCTTCAGTTACCAAATCTGCACTCAACATTTCAGATGACAACCGAGGACTCTGCACCTGAGCCACCCAAGCTACTTGGAGCCCAACTTTCCAGTTCAAAAAGGTAGAGTACCAAGAAAATGTGGGAGGAGGGAGAGTATTCCTACTTAGAGGTGGTGGAGTGGCCCTAGTATGTCCATAATCCTGTTATCAGAGTCCCTTTTCTGCTGTGTTCTTTAGTTCTTCAAAGCACAAGCCCTTATTTTTGTGGGGAAGAATTGTACGAGACTAAAAATCTATGGTGGTCTTACAATTCTACTCCAAGGAATAAGCTGTGCTTTGAAGAACTAGGAATGCAGTACAAATGGACTCTGATAACATGCAGTCAGTTTATGTTGTATGGTTCTGTTTCAGCTTCAGCACAGCGCCTAAGAGGATATTTACAGCCAGTGACAAGACGGCATCCGCCTGAGCCTGCATAAATAGTTGGACAGCTGTGGCGATTGCTCTTCTTCAGTTACCAAATCTGCACTCAACATTTCAGATGACAACCGAGGACTCTGCACCTGAGCCACCCAAGCTACTTGGAGCCCAACTTTCCAGTTCAAAAAGGTAGAGTACCAAGAAAATGTGGGAGGAGGGAGAGTATTCCTACTTAGAGGTGGTGGAGTGGCCCTAGTATGTCCATAATCCTGTTATCAGAGTCCCTTTTCTGCTGTGTTCTTTAGTTCTTCAAAGCACAAGCCCTTATTTTTGTGGGGAAGAATTGTACGAGACTAAAAATCTATGGTGGTCTTACAATTCTACTCCAAGGAATAAGCTGTGCTTTGAAGAACTAGGAATGCAGTACAAATGGACTCTGATAACATGCAGTCAGTTTATGTTGTATGGTTCTGTTTCAGCTTCAGCACAGCGCCTAAGAGGATATTTACAGCCAGTGACAAGACGGCATCCGCCTGAGCCTGCATAAATAGTTGGACAGCTGTGGCGATTGCTCTTCTTCAGTTACCAAATCTGCACTCAACATTTCAGATGACAACCGAGGACTCTGCACCTGAGCCACCCAAGCTACTTGGAGCCCAACTTTCCAGTTCAAAAAGGTAGAGTACCAAGAAAATGTGGGAGGAGGGAGAGTATTCCTACTTAGAGGTGGTGGAGTGGCCCTAGTATGTCCATAATCCTGTTATCAGAGTCCCTTTTCTGCTGTGTTCTTTAGTTCTTCAAAGCACAAGCCCTTATTTTTGTGGGGAAGAATTGTACGAGACTAAAAATCTATGGTGGTCTTACAATTCTACTCCAAGGAATAAGCTGTGCTTTGAAGAACTAGGAATGCAGTACAAATGGACTCTGATAACATGCAGTCAGTTTATGTTGCATGGTTCTGTTTCAGCTTCAGCACAGCGCCTAAGAGGATATTTACAGCCAGTGACAAGACGGCATCCGCCTGAGCCTGCATAAATAGTTGGACCCTTCTGTTTTGAACAGCTGACACCTACATCTACTCCAGATGACCTGTAGGACGTTTGATCAGCTACCTGCATCCAATCCACATGGTACTATTATTATAACTTGTATAAAATGCTAGGATTAGTGTTTATTTTAGCACCTTCACAACCTGTGCAGTTCCTCCTGCCTGGGGTGTCGTTCTGTACTCTAGTGCTTCTATCACAAGTCTACCACTGAAATAAAGACCAGAGTGATAGAAGCACCAGAGCAGAGGACGACACCCCTGGCAGGAAAGAATAACTGCACAAGTTGTGACAGGTGCAGGATGATAGAACACTGTAGTTGTAATCTATACAGTAGAGCTACATTGGTGATGAATGGACCACAAATACTTTTATTTAACACTCTTCACTTTCAAATCCTTGTCCGCATGTAAAAGGTAAACATTAAATAAAATGGGTGCACAAACAAAAAACCATGAGTCTTTGTACTCATTTTTAGTTAAGACACATGTCTAAGCATTACAGTATGGACATAATCGTGCCCTCCCGAATGAAAAATGTGCCCTCCCGAATGAAAAATGTGCCCTCCCGAATGAAAAATGTGCCCTCCCCGTGATCAGCACCCTGCCCTAAAAAATTCCTAGAGTGAACACTATATATATATCACACTAGTACTGCAGCCAGACAGGTATATATTATGTAATGACGGACCTGCTGGACACTGTCTGTCAGCACTGCAGACTCCTAAAGTAAGCTACTAGTATCAAGAAGATAGAAAGAAAAAAAAAAAACACGAGTAGGTGGTATACAATTATGGATGGACGAGCGACTGCCGACACAGAGGTAGCTACAGCCGTGGACTACCGTACTGTGTCTGCTGCTAATATAGACTGGATGATAATGAGATAAAATTAAAATATATATATATATATCACACTAGTACTGCAGCCGGACAGGTATATATTATGTAATGACGGACCTGCTGGACACTGTCTGTCAGCACTGCAGACTCCTAAAGTAAGCTACTAGTATCAAGAAGATAGAAAAAAAAAAAAACCACGGGTAGGTGGTATACAATTATGGATGGACGAGCGACTGCCGACACAGAGGTAGACACATACAGCCGTGGACTACCGTACTGTGTCTGCTGCTAATATAGACTGGATGATAATGAGATAAAATTAAAATATATATATATCACACTAGTACTGCAGCCGGACAGGTATATATTATGTAATGACGGACCTGCTGGACACTGTCTGCAGAATGCGTTTATAAAAACACCACACGACGAGTGTTTAACTTTTTCAGGCAGACAATCACAATATACTGGTGGTCAGCAGACAATCACAATATACTGGTGGTCAGTGGTCACTGGTCAGTCACACTGGCAGTGGCACTCTGGCAGCAAAAGTGTGCACTGTACTTAAAATATGTACTCCTGCTATAACTGCTCCCCAGTCTCCCCCACAATTAAGCTGTGTGAGCAGTGAGCACTCAGCACAGTCAGATAATGATATACAGTATTACATATGATGCAGCACACTGGGCTGAGCACAGATATGGTATGTGACTGTGTCACACTGTGTATCGTTTTTTTTCAGGCAGAGAACGGATTAATTAAACTGGTGGTGGTCACTGGTCACTGGTCACACTATCAGCAAGTAGTACACCGTCCTAAGCAGACAATCACAATATACTGGTGGTCAGTGTGGTCACTGGTCAGTCACACTGGCAGTGTGGCACTCTGGCAGCAAAAGTGTGCACTGTACTTAAAATATATTATTTATGTACTCCTGCTCTAACTGCTCCCCAGTCTCCCCCACAATTAAGCTGTGTGAGCAGTGAGCACTCAGCACAGTCAGATATACAGTATTACATATGATGATGCAGCACACTGAGGCTGAGCACAGATATGGTATGTGACTGTGTCACACTGTGTATCGTTTTTTTTCAGGCAGAGAACGGATTAATTAAACTGGTGGTCAATGGTCACTGGTCACACTATCAGCAAGTAGTAGTACTCCAGTCCTAATATGCTCCCCAAAATTAGTAAATAGTGTCTCTAACTCTCTACTCTCTTCTCTATAAACGGAGAGGACGCCAGCCACGTCCTCTCCCTATCAATCTCAATGCACGTGTGAAAATGGCGGCGACGCGCGGCTCCTTATATAGAATCCGAGTCTCGCGATAGAATCCGAGCCTCGCGAGAATCCGACAGCGGGATGATGACGTTCGGGCGCGCTCGGGTTAACCGAGCAAGGCGGGAGGATCCGAGCCTGCTCGGCCCCGTGTAAAAAAAGCTGAAGTTCGGCGGGTTCGGATTCCGAAAAACCGAACCCGCTCATCACTACTACATACATGCCTCTCTCTGCTTCCCTACCCAGGAGTCGCAGTGGCATGCAGTCAGGGTAGCTTTATCTGATCTTGCGGCCATGGCCAATGTTCTGGGTGCCATAGATTAGACACACGTTGAGCTGAGGATACCTAGGGGAAGGCAATATATTTCTAACAATACACATCTGGTCCTAGACACTAATGTACAGGTTGTTTCTGTAGCTAATTAAACAAGACACATATTCCGTGTGAGCAATTTATTTCCTACAACAAAGGCATTTTTGCCACAACAACTCAACATAATATTATAATAGTGAAAAAATTAGCTGCAGGCCACATTATTTTTTTCTTTGTTGTGTGCTGGGTGCCGAGGATTGTGCTGGCTCGTTGCTCCTGGTTCTACTGGAGCGTCTAACTGGGGATTGAACTGGGGTCTGGTTTGGTGTAGTTGTCCCCGAGCTAGAGCTGACTTGGTGTGATGCCAAAACATTAAGGCTTTGGCTGAGTATATTGAGGCTGGCAGTGAGTTGCGTATTAGCTGCAGTGTGGCTTGCTATCATTCGGGACATGTTTTCATTGATAATTTGGTTGTGTTGGATGACCTGAATTAGGGATTGTTGTTGGCGCTGTTGTTCATCCATGATGCGTACGAGATTTGCTTGCATTTGGTAGTTGTCTGCCCTCATCTGTTCCATTGAATTGGCTATTCTTCCCACTTGAACGATAAGTCTGCCAGAGTTTCGAGCCAGTCTAGGCAGATGATGGGGCAGACTTGCCAGGTATTGGGTGTGGGTGTTAAGGCACGCATAGTTCAGTTCCTGTTGTTTGGCCCATCCGCTCCAAAACTCAGTGTCCATTTGTGTCTGGGCTGGTGTTGTGCTCAATTGTGGCCTGTGGGATGTTTGGGGTATGTCCTGCAGCGTGGTTGTCTGGGTATCATCTATGGGTTGCAGGTGAAGAGTGTATGTATCCTGCTGGTCACTTTCCTGCTGGGCATCCTCGGGCATGATGGCTGGTTCTGTATGGGGTTGAAGACAGCCAGTATTTAGTAACTTTTTAGCATTGGTCTTACTCTAGCTTTACGTCAACATGCATTTCTTCTTAATATTCATGTTTTAATTGATCAATAGATTGTGGCATAAACTTGACTATGTTGTTCATCTGTTTGTATAAATATGTTGCTTCTATCCTTCACTACTCAGTTGATGGTTTTTTTTTAAAATGTTGGACTCTGAGACACAATTAATGTGCAACCACGAAGAACTCGAACAAATACAAATTACTACATTTACATATTGGGAATGTACCTTCCTTTGGAACAACACACACAATACAATAAATGTGTTTACCAATGCACTCATACATTGTTCAAGGCAGTCAGTGGTCTGGCAAAAACGTAAACAAATATAGTGTCCTAAAATGTACACATTAACAATGGTAGAAAAAGTATTACGGTGCACTATGTTTAGAAGTGGTGTTGTTGGCCATGCAAAACAATTGGATGAGACTTAACATTTATGTTGTTTTTTTACTCCAAAAATTATGTGTCAAAAATGTGTTGATATGGCCAACATCACATCTGACAATTATCCATCTAAAAATACCTTAACACCATCTGATTGTTGTTGTTGATTATTGCAAGGATGACTGGTCATTAGTTTAATTATATTTTCTATGTACTAACAGTGGGGCAGATGTCTAAACATGGAGAAGGCATAAGGAAGTGAAAAACCAGTGATATGTGCAAGGTGATAAAGGCACAAGGCAAACAGATCCAATATGTACATTAACAGTTGTGTTTATTTTGTACTGCTGCCTTTATCACCTTGCACATATCAGTTTTTTTTCAATTCCTTATGCCTTCTCCAGGTTAATAAATCAACAACACTGTTTGTTTACTTATTTACACGTAATTGTTATGTTTACTCACCAGACAACTGAGGGGATTGTGGATCCTCACTTTGGGGGCTGGCCAATAGAACTAGTGGTGGCACGGCCGACAGTGCGGAGATGCGCCGTTGGGGTGGTGATGCTGGTGCTGGAGCCTCAAGACGGCATCTCTTGGGTTGCCTCGTTGCCACAGTAACCGAGCCCTGTGATGGGCGCCTTAGTGTAGGTGGATTTGCCGAAGAAGAACCTGTGTGATAAGATAATCATTAACATTTTGTGTTTCTATGTGTTTGCAGAATATGTGTATACAGTTAAATCTTACCGGCATTGCCACCATCTGCATCTCTTGGCAGTGTTGGCTGTGGCCTGGCTGTGCTGCTTCTCTGGCGTACTGTAGAAATATGAAGAATGTCCTTATGAACATACTATTTTGGTGATATTTTTTTCCAAATTCCTTATTGTGATGTAAACATATATGGTACCTGATGAGAATTAAACTAAACGATGCTTATGCTTTTCTGCCTGACGTCATTGGGTGCGTATTCTTTAAATTAGCATAAATTATGGCAAAAATACAATACACAAAGGAGCATAATGCAAACAATTATACTACTTAAAAACAAAACGTTGTAGCTTGACACAACCACAATATTGCATGCTAAGGTCTCAATTTTGGTAAATAATAATAAAACACTAGACAAAAATATCTTGTAAAAATTGGAACCATCACAACTAAATATGCATTCAAAAACACATCAAGCACACAAAGGGCAACCCATAACAACACACAATAATCATAAATGATATGAAATGTATTTACAAAAAACCTTTGTTTAAAAATTTAAAATTTAAAAGCATGAAAACACACCTACAAACATTTACTTTTGACTTACAACACCAGAAAAACTCCAAGGCAACCAGTAAGATTTAAAAAAAAATTTTTTTTTTAAAAACACAGAAACAGTACACATCACCAACACATTAGAAGAATGAACAAACGGACAACCACAATTAGCTAGAAGACAGTTCAGACAACTAAGGACAAAGCACACATGCTTAAATTGTTTATAAAAAAACAAAAATAACTCACCATCCTGCCTTGGCCGATCCGAATCCCGGACATGAGTGGCACCAACCACTTCTTGCGAATGAGTGCACGCACAGGCTCCTCCCAATCTCGGTAAGATGCATGGAAGGGGTGTCCACCCCCGGTTTGGCGGGCCGATTTAGCCTCCTTGGCCATCTTCGCCTTGACACGGCGCTTTATGTCGTAAAAACGCTTACGACACGTGTCCTCGGTCCGCCTCACCACACCCTCACTATTCACAGCCGCAATGACCTTCCCCCACAGAATACTCTTCCTGCGTGACGACACCTTTGCAACATCATGGCCAAACAACTGCCGATGATGCCTCATCAGCTCCCGCACCAAAGCCATATTTTCTGCATAGCTAAATTTGACATTGCGGCCAGTCTTTGTAGTGGTGCGTGGCTGCGGAGCCACAACACCATCACTATCACTGGAGGCAGCAGCCACCCCCTCCTCCTCACTAACCTCCTCCACCTCACTAACCTCCTCCCTCTCACTCACCTCCTCCACCTCACTCACCTCCTCCCTCTCACTCACCTCCTCCACCTCACTCACCTCTGACTGGGACATAATCAGGACAAACAACAAATAACACTGTTAAAAAAAACAGTAAACACACTCCTCCACTACCACTACACACCACACACCAAACACACACACACTCACTCACTCACTCAATCAATCAATCACAAACAATGACAATAGATGTTAAATAAAAAGCAATGACAAAAAAGTAAACAAACTTTTAAATAACTACACAACAAGTATGACAAGACTACTTACACACACAGTACAGCACTCAACAATCGCAAATAACCTCCTCAAATCCTCCACAAACTCCAAACAACTCTCCAACTCCTAACACACCTTCCTCTCACCTCTCCACTAGCTAAACCCACGAGGTGCTGACGGTTTGGGGCGTTTTTATAGTAATGTGCACTGACACTCCTCCATCACGAATCAAACCAATCACGGACGAGTGACAAAAACGAAACTTAGGAAAAAAATGCGGCCGTGAACGGACAAACACTGCCGTAACCAAAATGTGACGCAGTCATAAAAAAACCTCATAACACGGCCGCAAAACCACTAAATCGGCCGCATTCTACCTTACAAAACTACGAATGACATCGACATCGGAAAACACGAAAAAAAAAAATATGACAGCTTAGTAAATTAGTTGTAATAAATTCAAAAAGTTCCACAATTACACATTCGATGTCATTCGTGATGAATCTCCCTCCAAATCGGTACAAGTACGAATTTTAGTAAATATACCCCCAGGTGTGACTAATGTAGAATTGACAACACATGTAAACATGCTTCTCAAAAGCAGGTCTATTTTTTTTTAGGCTTTTTGTACGATTAGTATTTTTTCACGGCCGCACATGCATTTTCACGGTAGAGATTTCAAATACGAATGTTTAGTAAATGACCGTGTTCCATACCTAAACAGCCGCGTTTGACCGATGGTGTATTCATTCGTATGTTTTTTCTTGGACTTCCAAAAAAATACGAATGCCCTCCTCACTGCCGTGATTTGAGTTTAGTAAATTCCCGAGATGACACTTTGAAGAAAAAACACCATCTCGGTCAAAATCGGGACCTTAGTAAATATACCCCCTGGTCCTCAGAGTTAATTAGTCATCAGGAGACTGATTGGAGCTCACAGAATTAACCTGCTTATTACAGATTCTAACAGATATTAATTCAAACATTTTTTAGGAGAGGTCAAACCCCACTGATAAATGGCTTGGCCCACAGCTGTGCATGCGCATTGACTGCCTGTGACCGGAACCATGAAACATAGAATGTGAAAGCAGATAAGAAACACTTGGCCTACCTAGCCTTCCCCTTTTTTAGGTGTTGGCCAATCCTGTCTCCAAGTATTTCATCAGCTCATGGAGTTTACAAAGGAAACTTATACCTCTTTACACTTCACAAATAGCCCGGTATATTGCCGGGTTGATGCGGGTCACCAGATCCAGTATTTCAACCCAGGAATAAAGCATGGTTATTCCTGGGTTATTACCCTATCAGATGCAGCGTGAATGGGTTGCCAGGTCGATGCAACCTGGGATCTATCCAGACTACCGGCGGTGCTTGGAGATGATCTGATCTCCAGGCACCGCCTCTGCACACGTCTCCTCACACGTCACCAACCGGGCAATTTGCCGAGTTGGTGCCACATTTCTAAAAGTGTTCTCAAGTGGGTCGCACCCGGGAAGGACCAGTGTAAAAGTATTGGGAGCGACCCACTTTAGCGATGTGAAAGCTGTAATACAAAGGTGCCTGGATTAGTCATCCAGATTTCCCAGTAGCTATACTCCCACACTGCAGAGGGATCCAAGTGCAGGCAATGTGCTTATTCACCAAAAGGAACCCATGTATGGTAACTATTGCTTTTGTATCACTGAAACATCACTAATCAATATTTTGACCATTGACTGTGCACTCTATTTTCTGGATGAACTAAACTGAATTTGATTTCTAACTGAGGCTATGGACGTGTCTATATATATATATATATATATATATATATTTATTTCTCTTACGTCCTAGACCCTGCTGGGGTCCACATTAGTACCTGGGGTATAGACGGGTCCACTATGAGCCACTGGCACTTTAAGAGTTTAATAGTGTGGGCTGGCTCCTCCCTCTATATCCCTCCCACCAGACTCAGTTTAGCCGGTCACAGCTAGGGGAGCTCCATAGGAGTTTTTATAGTTTTCTTTTTTTAATTAGAGTTTAGGCACAGGGAGGCTGCTGGCAACAGCCTCCCTGCTTCAAGGGACTTAGGGGGGGAGTAGTGTCCAACCCTGAGAGGTTAATGGCCACTATCTCTGCTGACAGGACACTGAGCTCCGGAGGGTGATGATCGTTAGCCGCCCCAAGCGACCGCTCACTCCTGCAGTATGCCGCCACCCCCTAACAGAGCCAGAAGATTCCAGTGGCAAGAGATGGCGGCAACAGGGTGGGAGCGCAGTACTAACTGCACCCCGGAGGCTCAGCGGTACATAGTGCGGCGCTATGAGGGGGGCACCCTGAGCCAGCGCCTATACCCTACACTGGTCAACAAGGCTGTCAGGGACCTAGGTAACGCTGCCAGCATAATTCCTCAGGCCAGTATAAAGAAGTGAAGAGTGGGAAGCAGAGCCATGTTCAAGGGGCAGAGCTTCTCCCCAGAGGTGACCCAGCAGCGTTCAGCGCCATTTTCCAGCCTGCAGATCCAGTACAGAGATGCCGACAGGGAGATCTGTTCCTCCACGCAACTCCAGCTATCCTTTGCAGTACCAGGGGGTTGTAGAAGGGGGGGGGGGGGCTGTGAAATTACTGTGTAGTCTATTAAGTTACACAGTCAGCGCCAGGTAGTTGTATTATGTTTCAGATCCGTATTACTGAGCCTGAGTGGTTGACCTCTATTAAGGGAATGATCTCTCAGATCTCTACTGGGGTAGCTCATACTGAGACTGAAACTCAGGTTTCAAAGAAGTCTATGGCAGTTTGGTCAGGTTCTGTTCCTATTCCTTCAAAGTCCCCTGGCATATACCCACAGAAACGTGCACTTGCACAGATTATGCAAGATGACATGGATACAGACTCTGACACGGCTGACGGTGATGGGGATGAGCTAAGGGGGGTGGCATCCCTGGCTAAGGGGGTGCAGCTCATGGTTGAGGCCATTAGAGATGTATTAAACATTTCTGACACAACACCTGAGCAGATAATAAGAAAGCCTCGCTAACCTTCCCTGCGTCTAAAGCAGGCTTGTCCAACCCGCGGCCCGCGGGCCGCATGCGGCCCAAGTCGGCTAGTAATGCGGCCCAGAAGCAGCGCTGCAGCAGAGGTTTTTTTGTTTTTTTTTCGAGTACGGACACCACATGTGAGGCTGAGCCGGCCCCAGCAGGCTGTCAGCACATCCTGATTGGATTGCTGCTGCTGGGACCAGCACCAGCTCACGCCCTCTCTGCTGTCAGTCACAGTGTAGCCCTCCTCCGCTGTATAGCGGCACACGTGACTGAGCAGCGCGAGAGTAGAGGAGCCCAGCGGAGAAGTTGGTTGTACAAGAACACGTAAGTGAGCCGGGGGTTGGTGTCTGTCCGTGGCCACGCCGCTGTACAGTGTCCCGGGGAGGGGGGGGAATCAAGATCTGAAGTCCTGCGCCGCTGTACAGTGTCCGGGGAAGGGGGGGGGGGAATCAAGATCTGAAGTCCGTGGCCGCGGCCTGCGCCGCTGTACAGTGTCCTGTACAGATGTCCCTCCCGTAGTACAGCAGAGAGGAGCGGCGGACGGAGACGGAGGCAGCGCTGCAGGAGCGGTAAGTATGTGTCTGTGTGACTGTGTGTGTGTGTTTTTATTTACAGCTACAAGGGGCACAGTACAAGGGCACAGCTACAAGGGGCACAGTACAAGGAGGCAGCTACAGGGCCACAACTACAAGGGGCACAGTACAAGGGGGCAGCTACAAGGGGCACAGTACAAGGGGGCAGCTACAGGGCCACAACTACAAGGGGCATAGTACAAGGGGGCAGCTACAAGGGGCACAGTACAAGGGGGCAGCTACAGGGCCACAACTACAAGGGGCACAGTACAATGGGGCAGCTACAAGGGGCACAGTACAAAGGGGCAGCTACAGGGCCACAACTACAAGGGGCACAGTACAAGGGGGCAGCTACAGGGCCATAACTACAAGGGGCACAGTACAAGGGGGCAGCTACAGGGCCACAACTACAAGGGGCACAGTACAAGGGGGCAGCTAGTGCTACAGGGCCACAACTACAAGGGGCACAGTACAAGGGGGCAGCTACAGGGACACAACTACAAGGGGCACAGTACAAGGGGCAGCTACAAGGGGCACAGTACAAGGGGGCAGCTACAGGGCCACAACTACAAGGGGCACAGTACAAGGGGGCAGCTACAAGGGGCACAGTACAAGGGGGCAGCTACAGGGCCACAACTACAAGGGGCACAGTACAAGGGGGCAGCTACAGGGCCACAACTACAAGAGGCACAGTACAAGGGGGCAGCTAGTGCTACAGGGCCACAACTACAAGGGGCACAGTACAAGGGGGCAGCTACAGGGGCACAACTACAAGGGGCACAGTACAAGGGGCGCAGCTACAAGGGGCACAACTACAAGGGGCGCAGCTACAGGGGCACAAATACAAGGGGCACAGTACAAGGGGGCAGCTACAGGGGCACAACTACAAGGGGCGCAGCTACAGGGGCACAGCTACAAGGGGCGCAGCTACAGGGGCACAACTACAAGGGGCGCAGCTACAGGGGCACAGCTACAAGGGGCGCAGCTACAGGGGCACAACTACAAGGGGCGCAGCTACAGGGGCACAGCTACAAGGGGCACAGTACAAGGGGCGCAGCTACAGGGGCACAACTACAAGGGGCACAGTACAAGGGGCGCAGCTACAGGGGCACAACAACAAGGGGCGCAGCTATAGTGGCACAGCTACAAGGGGCGCAGCTACAGGGGCACAACTACAAGGGACGCAGCTACAGGGGCACAGCTACAAGGGGCACAGTACAAGGGGCGCAGCTACAGGGGCACAACTACAAGGGGCACAGTACAAGGGGCGCAGCTACAGGGGCACAACTACAAGGGGCGCAGCTATAGTGGCACAGCTACAAGGGGCGCAGCTACAGGGGCACAACTACAAGGGACGCAGCTACAGGGGCACAGCTACAAGGGGCACAGTACAAGGGGCGCAGCTACAGGGGCACAACTACAAGGGGCACAACTACAAGGGGCACAGTACAAGGGGCACAGCTACAGGGGCACAACTACAAGGGGCACAGTACAAGGGGCGCAGCTACAGGGGCACAACTACAAGGGGCGAACGTCTTCCCGCGTCAGTGAGGGCATAATATTCATTCATTCGTTTGTAAGTATAATTTTCATTTTTATAGGTACCGACCCTTTTGGATTCTACTGGACAAGTGGACGTGACCGGCGTGGGATGTAGGTAAGTAATCTGTCTCTCATTCAGGTATCGTTACTGTTATTTTATTTTATGTGCGGCCCAAACCAAATTTTCATCTTCTAATGTGGCCCAGGGAAGGTGAAAGGTTGGACACCCCTGGTCTAAAGAATTAAATGCTTTATTTGAAAAGTCCTGGGAATCCCCGGAGAAAAAATTCCAGATCCCCAAGAGGGTTCTGGTTGCTTTTCCCTTCACGGAGGACAATAGAAAAAGATGGGAAAACCCACCCATAGTTGACGCCTCTGTCTCCAGACTGTCAAAAAGAAAAAAAATGGTTTTACCTGTCCCTGGATCTACCACGTTAAAAGAACCTGCTGATCGGAAGATTGACACTATGATCAAAACCATATACACTGCTTCAGGGGTGGCATTAAGGCCTACTATTGCTTGTGCATGGATCTCAAAAGCTATAGTAAAGTGGTCAGGCACGTTACTAGATGATTTAGATACAATGGATAGAAGTGACATTGAACCTAGGTATGCTGAATGCACGGATATCTTCCATGTCTGTCTCAGCTCGCAGGGGACTCTGGCTATGCCAATGGTTGGCAGATGCGGAATCCAGGAGAAGTGTGGAGAACCTACCATACACAGGTCAGGCTCTGTTTGGGGAAGCATTGGATGCGTGGATTTCCAGTCACCTTTTCTTCCCTCAGCTACACCTTCTACGAAGAAACCCTTTTCTTTATCCGCATCGCAGTCCTTTCGGACTGCTAAGACAAAAAAGTCCAAAGTCCCTACCACTTTTAGAGGTGGGCGTGCAAAATCCAAAAAGCCTGCACCTGCAGGCTCCCAGGACCAGATGCCTGCTTACAGTTTCTCAAAATCCTCAGCATGACGGTGAACCGCACAGCCTGGAGGACATTCTGGTGGGTGCGAGGCTCAGACGTTTCAGCCACGTCTGAGTGTCGTCCGGCCTGGAACCCTGGGTACAGATATTGTGTCCCAGGGGTACAGACTGGAGTTTCAAGAACTCCCACCTCACCGATTCTTCAAATCAGGCTTGCCAGCATTACTGACAGACAGGGCTGTCCTACAGGAAGCCATTCAAAAATTGGAAAGGTCAGCGGTCATCGTTACAGTTCCACCGCATATGCAAAACAAGGGTTACTATTCAAAACTTTTTGTGGTACCGAAACTGGATGGTTCGGTCAGACCGATTTTGAACTTGAAATCGTTAAAACCCTTATCTGAGGGAGTTCAAGTTCAAAATGGAGTCTCTGAGAGCGGTGATCTGAGGCCTGGAGGAGGGGGAGTTTCTGGTATCCCTGGATATCAAGGATGCGTACCTCCACATTCCGATTTGACCGCCACACCAGGCTTATCTCAGGTTTGCACTGGTAAACAGTCAGTTTCAGGCACTACCATTTGGTCTCTCCACGGCACCGAGGGTGTTTACCAAGGTGATGGCAGAGATGATCGTTCTCCTCTGCATACAGGGAGTAAACATAATTCCATATCTGGACCATCTGCTGATAAAGGCGTTGGCCAGGGAGACCTTGTTGCAGTCCATTGCTCTCACGACTCATCTGCACAGGGAACATGGTTGGATTCTGAATCTTCCGAAGTCACATTTGTAGCCGACAAGGAGATTGTCTTTCCTTGGGATGATCCTCGACATGGAAGTGCAGAGGGTGTTTCTACCGGAGGAAAAAGCGTTGGCGATTCAAACAATGGTCCGGGATGTCCTGAAGCCAGCCCGTGTATCGGTTCATCAGTGCATTCACCTTCTGGAGAAGATGGTTGCCTCCTACGAGGCTCTACAGTATGGAAGATTCCATGCTCAATCCTTCAAACTGGATCTTCTAGAGAAGTGGTCGGGGGCTCACCTACATATGCACCTGATGATACATCTGTCGCCGGAAGCAAAGATTTTACTCCTCTGGTGACTGAAAATGTCTCACCTTCTGGAGGGCCACAGGTTTGGGATTCAGGACTGGATCCTTCTAACCACGAATGCAAGTCTCCGGGGTTGGGGCGCAGTCACTCAAGGGGAAACCTTCCAAGGAAGGTGCTCAAGCCTGGAATCCAGTCTTCCAATAAACATTCTGGAACTAAGAGCCGTGAACAACGGTCTTCTCCAAGCAGCACATCTTCTGCGAGATCGTGCCATTCAAGTACAGTCGGACAATGTAACGACGGTGGCTTACATAAACTGACAGGGTGGAACAAAGAGCAGAGCTGCAATGTCAGAGGTAAAAAGGATCCTCCACTGGGTAAAAAGGCCGGCACTGGCCCTGTCAGCAATCTCCATTCCGCGAGTAGACAACTGGGAAGTGGACTTCCTCAGCAGACATGATCTCCAACCCGGAGAGTGGGGCCTCCATCCGGAGGTGTTCACGGATGTGATAAATCTTTGGGGTGTACCTCAAATAGACATGATGGCCTCACGTGTCAACAAGAAGCTTTGGAGGTATTGTTCCAGGTCAAGAGACCCGCAAGCAGTGGCGGTGGACGCCCTAGTGACTCCGTGGGTGTGCCAGTCAGTGTACGTGTTTCCTCCACTTCCACTCATTCCAAGGGTTCTAAAGATCATAAAAAGAACAAAGTGTTCAGGCAATCCTCATTGCTCCGGACTGGCCAAGAAGGGGTTGGTACACGGATCTTCTGGATCTACTGCTGGAAGATCCGAGGCCTCTTCCTCTTCGGGAGGACCTTCTGCAACAGGGGCCGTTCGCTTATCAAGACTTACCACGGCTACGTTTGATGGCATAGAGGTTGAACACACAGATATTAGCTCAGAAGGGCATTCCGAACAAGGTTATTCCTACCCTGATACAGGCTAGGAAGGGAGTTACGTCTAAACATTACCATCACATCTGGAAAAAGTATGTGTCTTGGTGTGAATCCAAGAAGTTTCCTACGGTGGAGTTTCAACTGGGACGGTTTCTTCTCTTCCTGCAAGAAGGTGTGGATATGGGCCTGCGTTTGGGATCCGTAAAGGTCCAGATTTCGGCCTTATCCATTTTCTTCCAGAAACAGCTGGCTTCTCTCCCTGAGATTCAGACTTTTTTCAAAAGGGTTCTGCACATCCAGCCTCCCTTTATGCCGCCTACGGCACCCTGGGATCCTAACGTGGTATTGCATTTCCTCCAATCGGATTGGTTCGAGCCTCTACAGGAGGTTGAGGTAAAGTTTCTCACGTGGAAGGCTGTCACTTTGTTGGCCTTGGCTTCTGCTAGACGTGTCAGAGTTGGGGGCTTTGTCTTGTAAAAGTCCCTATTTAAAGATAGAGCTGAGCTCCGGACACGTCAGCAATTCCTTCCAAAGGCTTTTCATATCAACCAACCAATTGTGGTGCCAGTTGCTACTGACTCCTTAATTGCATCAAAGTCCTTGGATGTTGTAAGGGCTCTGAAGATTTATGTGGAGGACTGCTTGTCACAGAAAATCGGACTCTCTGTTTGTCCTGTATTATCCCAAGAAACTTGGGTGTCCTGCTTCTAAGCAGACGATCTCTCGCTGGATCAGGTTCACTATCCAGCATGCATATTCTATGGCAGGATTGCCGTGTCCGAAATTTGTTAAGGCCCACTCTACTCGGAAGGTGGTTTCTTCCTGCCCGGTGTGTCTAGGCTTTACAGCTTTTGCCGAGTGGCTACTTGGTCTGGGTCGAACACATTTGCTAAGTTCTACAGGTTTGATACTTTGGCCTCTGAGGACCTAAGGTTTGGTCAATCAGTTCTGCAGGAGCCTCCGTGCTCTCCCTCCCATTCTGGGAGCTTTGGTACATCCCCATGGTACTAATGTGGACCCAGCATCCTCTAGGATGTAAGAGAAAATAGGATTTTAATTATCTACTGGTAAATCCTTTTCTTGTAGTCCGTAGAGCAGGGGTGGGGAACCTTTTTTCTGCCGAGGGCCATTTGGATATTTATAAAATCCTTCGGGGGCCATACAAAAATTCTCAACTTAAAAAATTACCCTGCCCCCCAGTAGGCCTGCCCCTTAGAGGTACTGTGTGTGCGCGCCAAAAAAATGGGTGTGGCCAGTTAAAATGGGACGTGATACACATATGCCCCCAATAGTGCGGTGCCAGATCCACAATTGCCCCCACAGTGCCAGGTATACAAATGCCCCCACAGTGCCAGGTATACAAATGCCCCTCACAGTGCCAGGTATACAAATGCCCCTCACAGTGCCAGGTATACAGATGTCCCCACAGTGCCAGGTATACAGATGTCCCCACAGT
Organism: Pseudophryne corroboree; assembly: GCF_028390025.1. Classification (NCBI taxonomy): domain Eukaryota; kingdom Metazoa; phylum Chordata; class Amphibia; order Anura; family Myobatrachidae; genus Pseudophryne; species Pseudophryne corroboree. The sequence continues at coordinate 225,364,982 of NC_086444.1, read as the reverse complement.
GCCAGGTATACAGATGCCCCCACAGTGCCAGGTATACAAATGCCCCTCACAGTGCCAGGTATACAGATGTCCCCACAGTGCCAGGTATACAGATGCCCCCACAGTGCCAGGTATACAAATGCCCCTCACAGTGCCAGGTATACAAATGCCCCCCACAGTGCCAGGTATACAAATGCCCCTCACAGTGCCAGGTATACAAATGCCCCTCACAGTGCCAGGTATACAGATGTCCCCACAGTGCCAGGTATACAGATGCCCCCACAGTGCCAGGTATACAAATGCCCCCCACAATGCCAGGTATACAAATGCCCCCCACAGTGCCAGGTATACAGATGTCCCCACAGTGCCAGGTATACAGATGCCCCCACAGTGCCAGGTATACAAATGCCCCTCACAGTGCCAGGTATACAGATGTCCCCACAGTGCCAGGTATACAAATGCCCCCCACAGTGCAGGTATACAGATGCCCCCACAGTGCCAGGTATACAAATGCCCCCACAGTGTCAGGTATACAGATGCCCTCCCCCCTCCCCTCCGTGCTGCTTACCGTGGGACACGGAGGAGAGCGCGGCTGTCGGGTGGGGGCGGCGGCGTGTAGTACTTCAAACCAGCCGCCGGTTCGAGAGCCAATCAGAGCTCGCGGACCGGCAGCCGCGGCTCCTGATTGGCTGCCGGTCCGCGAGCTCTGATTGGCTCACGGACCGGCGGCTGGTTTGAAGTACTACACGCCGCCGCTCCCACTCGACAGCCGCGCTCTCCTCCCTGTTCTGACAGCTGAGACACGCTGCCGCCGGACTGAGCGGCAGCGTGTCTCACTGACACAAGCTGGTGGGCCGGACCAAACGGCTTCGCGGGCCGTATACAGCCCGCGGGCCGGAGGTTCCCCACCTCTGCTCTACGGAGAAAAGGATTTACCGGTAGGTATTAAAATCCTATTTTCTCATACGTCCTAGAGGATGCTGCGGACACTTCAAGAACCATGGGGTTTATACCAAAGCTCTAGAACGGGCAGGAGAGTGCGTATGACTCTGCAGCACCGATTGACCAAACATGAGGTCATCCTTAGCCAGGGTATCAAACTTGTAGAACTTCGCAAAGGTGTTTGAACCCGACCAAGTAGCTGCTCGGCAAAGTTGTAATGCCGAGACCCCCGGGCAGCCGCCCAGGACGGGGCCACCTTTCTGGTAGACTGGGCCTTCACCGATTTCGGTAACGACAATCCAGCCATAGAATGAGCCTGCTGAATCGTATGACAGATCCAGTGCGCAATAGTCTGCTTGGAAGCAGGAGCCCCAATTTTATTGTGAGCATACAGGACAACAGAGCCTCTGTTTTCCTAAACTGAGCCGGTCTGGCGACATACATTTTCAAAGCTCTTACTACATTGAGAAACTTTGATTCCCGCAAGGCGTCAGTAGCCACTGGCACCACAATAGGTTGGGTCAAGTGGAACGATGAAACCACTTTCGGCAGAAACTGCTGACGAGTCCTCAACTCTGCTCTATCTTCATGGAAGATCAAATAAGGGCTCTTGTGAGATAAGGCCGTCAATTCAGACACCCGCCTTGCGGATGCCAAGGCCAACAGCATGACCACTTTCCAAGTAAGGAATTTAAACTCTACCTTCTGTAAAGGTTCAAACCAATGAAACTGAAGGAATTGCAACACCACATTAAGATCCCATGGTGCCACAGGGGGCACAAAGGGAGGTTGGATGTGCAATACGTCTTTCACGAAGGTCTGAACTTCTGGAAGGGAGGCCAATTGTTTTTGGAAGAAAACCGATAAAGCTGAAATTTGAACTTTAATTGAGCCCAACTTTAGGCCCGCATCCACACCGGCTTGTAGAAAATGGAGAAAACATCCTAACTTAAATTCTTCCATAGGAGCTTTCTTGGATTCACACCAAGACACGTATTTTCTTCAAATAAGGTGGTAATGTTTAGACGTTATTCCTTTCCTGGCCTGAATAAGAGTGGGGATAACTTCCTTGGGAATACCCTTTCGGGCTAGGATCCGGCGTTCAACCTCCAAGCCGTCAAACAAAGCCGTGGTAAGTCTTGGAACACGCACAGCCCCTGCTGTAACAGATCCACCCTCAGCGGAAGAGGCCAGGGATCGCCTATGAGTAATTCCTGAAGATCTGGATACCAAGCCCTCCTTGGCCAGTCTGGAACAATGAGGATTGCTTGAACCTTTGTTCTTCTTATGATCTTTATCACTTTTGGAATGAGTGGAAGTGGAGGAAACACGTACACCGACTGAAATAACCACGGTGTCACTAGGGCATCCACTGCTATTGCTTGAGGGTCTCTCGACCTGGAACAATATCTCTGAAGTTTCTTGTTAAGGCGAGACGCCATCATGTCTATTTGAGGAATTCCCCAAAGACTTGTCACTTCTGCAAAGACCTCTTGATGAAGACCCCACTCTCCTGGATGAAGATCGTGTCTGCTGAGGAAGTCTTCTTCCCAGTTGTCCACTCCTGGAATGAAGATCGCCCAACGGAGCACCTTTGTGGCCTCTGCCATTGCCGCTCTGCTCCTTGTTCCGCCCTGGCGGTTTAAGTATGCTACTGCTTCGGTGCATGTGCAGACGGGACCTGGACCACTTGTCCAACAGGTCCCACTGAAACACTCTGGCATGGAATCCGTCAAACTGAATGGCCTCGTAAGCCGCCACCATCTTCCCCAGCAACCGAGTGCATTGATGGATCGATACTCTTGCTGGTTTCAGAATTTGTTTGACCAGATTCTGAATTTCCAGAGCCTTTTCCACTGGAAGAAAAACTCTCTGTAATTCTGTGTCCAGAATCATTCCCAAAAATGACAGCCGTCTCGTCGGAACCAACTGTGATTTTGGCAAGTTTAGGAGCCAACCATGTTGCTGCAGAATTGTCAGGGAGAGCGTAATGTTTTGCAGTAATTGGTCCCTGGATCTTGCCTTTATCAGGAGATCGTCCAAGTACGGGATAATTGTGACTCCTTGTTTGTGCAGGAGAACCATCATTTCGGCCATTACTTCGGTGAAGACCCACGGAGCCGTGGACAGACCAAACGGCAACGTCTGAAATTGGTAATGACAATCCTGAACTGCAAAAATCAGGTAAGCCTGATGTGGAGGATAAATGGGAACATGTAAGTATGCATCCTTTATGTCTACCGACACCATAAAATCCCCCTCCTCCAGACTGGAGAGATTCCATCTTGAATTTGAATTTTCTCAGGTAGACATTGAGGGATTTGAGGTTCAGGATTGGTCTGACTGAGCCGTCTGGCTTCTGGACCATGAACAGGCTTGAATAAAAGCATTCTCCCTGTTGCAATGGGGGAACCCTGACAATGACTTGATTGTGACACAAGTTTTGTATTGCGGCACATACCACCTCCCTGTCTGGAAGAAAAGCTGGTAAGGCTGATTTGAAAAATCGGTGAGGGGGGACGTCTTGAAACTCCAGTTTGTACCCTTGGCACACTATTTCTAAAACCCATGGGTCCAGGGCCGAATGAGCCCAGAACTGACTGAAGAGCCTGAGACGTGCCCCCACCAGTGCGGACTCCCGCAGAGGAGCCCCAGCGTCATGCGGTGGACTTGGCAGAAGCCGGGGAGGACTTCTGCTCCTGGGAACCGGCCACGGCCGGTGATCGTTTACCTTTTCCCTTTCCTCTAGTAGCAAGGAAGGAAGACCCTCGGCCCTTTCTGTATTTATTGGGCCGAAAGGACTGCATCTGATAGTGGTGTGCTTTCTTTTGTGGTGCAGGCACATAAGGTAAAAATGATGACTTACCCGCGGTAGCCGTAGATACCAAGTCAGCGAGGCCATCACCACACAACATACCACCTTTATACGGTAGAGACTCCATAGGTTTCTTAGAGTCAGCATCAGCATTCCGTTGATGAATCCACAATGCTCTCCTCGCTGAGACTGCCATGGCATTGGACCGTGATCCCAAGAGGCCAATATCTCTCGCAGCTTCCTTTAGGTATGATATGACCTAGTGTCAAAAGAATGCTATCCCTATCCAGGGTATCCATTTCAGATGACAAGTTATCTGCCCATTTTTCGATAGCACTACTCACCCACGCAGATGCAATAGCTGGTCTGAGTAGCGTACCCGTGGTGACACAAATGGATTTCAATGTATTTTCCTGTCTATGATCAGCAGGATCCTTTAGGGCTGCCGTGTCAGGGGATGGGAGAGCCACCTTTTTGGACAGCCGTGACAGAGCTTTGTCCACAATGGGGGGTGACTCCCAATTTTTCCTATCCCCAGAGGGAAACGGATACGCCACCACAATCCTTTTGGGAAACTGAAACTTTTTGTCCGGACTTTCCCAAACCTTTTCACAAAGCGCGTTCAGTTCATGAGAGGGAGGAAATGTTACCTCAGGTTTCTTCCCTTTATACATACAGACCCTAGTAATAAGGAACAGTAGGGTCCTCAATGATATGTAATACATCTTTTATAACCACAATCATGTACTGAATGCTCTTTGCCAATTTTGGATCTAATCTGGCTTCACTATAGTCGACTTGAGTCAGTGTCCGTGTCGGTATCCATGTCTGCCAGCTGGGCAAATTAACGTTTTTGTGACCCCGAGGGGGTTTGGACTTGAAACAACACATCCTCTACGGATTTCTTCCAAGCCTGGTTCTGAGACTCAGATTTATCCAATCTTTTATTTATCAGAGCCACATTTGCATTCAAAGCACTAAAAACATTTACCCAGGTGCCGACAGGGTCACTCCCACAGCCGTTTGTGTCCCTAACATAGTTTCTTACTGGGAAGAGCACTCCGCCTCGACATGCCGACACACGTGCACCCACCACACACAGATACACTGGGCCTATAGGGGACAGACCCACAGTAAAGCCTGTCAGAGAGACACAGAGGTAGATATTGCCAGCTCACATCCCAGCGCCTAGTCCCGGTCTGAAAACACTACAGACAATGGGGGTCATTCCGAGTTGTTCGCTTGTTGCCGATTTTCGCAACGGAGCGATTAAGCCAAAAATGTGCATGCGCATGGTACGCAGTGCGCATGCGCTAAGTAATTTAGCACAAAACTTAGTAGATTTACTCACGTCCGAACGAAGAATTTTCATCGTTGAAGTGATCGGAGTGTGATTGACAGGAAGTGGGTGTTTCTGGGAGGAAACCGACTGTTTTCTGGGAGTGTGCGGAAAAACGCAGGCGTGCCAGAATAAAACGCAGGAGTGTCTGGAGAAACGGGGGAGTGGCTGGCCGAATGCAGGGTGTGTTTGTGACATCAAACCAGGAACGAAACGGGCTGAGCTGATCGCAGTGTAGGAGTAAGTCTCGAGCTACTCAGAAACTGCTATTATTTATTCGCAATTCTGCTACTCTTTTGTTCGCAATTCTGCTATGCTAAGATACACTCCCAGAGGGTGGCGGCCTAGCGTGTGCAATGTCCCAGACCTGCAGTGCTTTTATCAGTTATATATAATGCACCAAAATCACTATCCCCCCCCCCATTTTGCACCCTGTTACTTGTACAGCAGTGTGAGGAAGGACCAGCGTCTCTGCAGCCTTGTGTATCGAAAATGGCGCCGGGTTGGGTGCTGTGAGGAATAAGCCACGCCCCCATAATGGCGCGCTTCAGACCCGCTCTTTTTGTAAAAAAAATGATACTGGTGGGGGTACGGACAGTGCCCTGGCACTATATCTGCTCTTGCCAGGTAGTTATTTGAGGCTTACATGTTGCCCAGGGCGCCCCCCCCGCGCCCTGTACCCTGTAGTGCCGCTGAGTGTGGGAGCATTGCATGCAGCGTGGCCGCTGTGCGGTACCTCAAAGCCATCACTGAAGTCTTCTGATCTTCTACTCACCTGTCTTCTGACTTCTGGCTCTGCAAAGGGGTGACGGCGGGCACTAGGAACGAGCATCTAGGCGTACCTAGCGATCAGACCCTCAGGAGCTAATGGTGTCCTGTAGCCAAAGAAGCAGAGCCTTTAAACTCACAGAAGTAGGTCTGACTTCTCTCCCCTAAGTCCCATGAAGCAGGGAGACTGTTGCCAGCAGTCCTTCCTGAACATAAAAAACCTAACATAAAGAGAAACTCAGTAGAGCTCCTCAGTGTGCATCCAGTCTGCCTGGGCACAGATTCTAAACTGGAGTCTGGAGGAGGGGCATAGAGGGAGGAGCCAGTTCACACCCCTTTGAAAGTCTTAAAGTGCCCATGTCTCCTGTGGATCCCGTCTATACCCCATGGTTCTTGAAGTGTCCCCAGCATCCTCTAGGACATATGAGAAAACATGATATGCTTAACTTATTCTGTCCCAGTAATATATATCTGGTTTTACACCCTATTATATAAATACAATTTAATACCAGTCTGGTGCTAAACATGTTTTGTCTATGTGTTGTATGAATATATGTTGAAGATGTCTTTGTGGCTTCTCTGTGCGAATGCTACCGTATATACTCTTGCCATGCGTTATTACGCAAGGCTCATGTACCGTACGTGTATGCGTACGCAAGGCGATTATGCGCATGCACAGAGTCCACTCTGTTTGGAGTTTACATGTAGTGTGTATGTAATATTTTTGACTTCAACAATCCACCCTTTGACAGTAAACAATAACTGTCATAACTGTCACAATAAACATAATTTAAAAAAAATTCAAACAATAATTGGTGACCTAAACATACGTATGTATTCATTTCGCAAATCAGACATTGACTATAGTTGGGGAAGAAAGGGAAGAGGACGAGACATCCTCTATATGCGCTCGCCGGTCGCGAGACCACTGGTTGGATATGGGATGACATTCAACCTATAGAGTATGCTGGGACAGTGCTATAGCCTATGATGTCTGATCTGAATGATTGTTGCATACATACATATACCTACGTCTTTGTACACAGATGTTCGGATTCGATAGAGGTTTTGCTGGGTAGAAGGAGAAAACACAAACAAGTCGTGAAGGAGACATATAAAATTTTCATGGTATATATTCCTATCACTACCTGAACATTGTTTCAATTTCTGGATCGTATACCAAATCTGTTTCATCATTGAACAAGGGTTATTTCAGGTAGTGTCCCTCCTAGATAACATAAACCTTCAGAGTTCGGGGAGAGCCACTTATAAACTTTTCTTCCACATGTAACAATCTTTTGTATGGTCATGGTATTAATGAGCTCTTTATCTGCTATGTGTAAATAGTAGAGATAGCGGGTTCGGTTCCTCGGAATCCGAACCCGCCCGAACTTCAGGTTTTTTTACACGGGTCCGAGCGACTCGGATCTTCCCGCCTTGCTCGGTTAACCCGAGCGCGCCCGAACGTCATCATCCCGCTGTCGGATTCTCGCGAGGCTCGGATTCTATCGCGAGACTCGGATTCTATATAAGGAGCTGCGCGTCGCCGCCATTTTCACACGTGCATTGAGATTGATAGGGAGAGGACGTGGCTGGCGTCCTCTCCGTTTATAGAGAAGAGAGTGAGACTAGAGTAGAGAGAGACACAGTATTTACTTTAGTAATTTTGGGGAGCATTAGGAGGAGTACTACTACTTGCTGAAGTGATAGTGTGACTGTATATCTGACTTGTGGGGGAGACAGTGGGGAGCAGTTAGAGTCTGAGAGCAGGAGTACATATTTTAACGTACAGTGCACACTTTTGCTGCCAGAGTGCCACACTGCCATTGTGACCACACTGACCACCAGTATATATTGTGATTGTCTGCTTAGGAGTACTACTTGCAAGTTGCTGATAGTGTGACCAGTGACCTGACCACCAGTTTAATTAATCACCACCAGTTTAATATATATATATATATATATAATTGTATATAATATATATATAATTGTATACCACCTACCCGTGTTTTTTTTTTTTTTCTTGATACATACTACTATAGTAGCTTACTGTAGCAGTCTGCGGTGCTGCTGAGCTGACAGTGTCCAGCAGGTCCATCATCAGTCATTACATAATAAATATATATACCTGTCCGGCTGCAGTACTAGTGATATTATATATATATATATATATATATATATTAATTTCATCTCATTATCATCCAGTCTATATTAGCAGCAGACACAGTACGGTAGTCCACGGCTGTAGCTACCTCTGTGTCGGCAGTCGCTCGTCCATCCATAATTGTATACCACCTACCCGTGGTTTTTTTTTTTCTTTCTTCTTGATACATACTACTATAGTAGCTTACTGTAGCAGTCTGCGGTGCTGCTGAGCTGACAGTGTCCAGCAGGTCCATCATCAGTCATTACATAATAAATATATATACCTGTCCGGCTGCAGTACTAGTGATATTATATATATATATATATTAATTTCATCTCATTATCATCCAGTCTATATTAGCAGCAGACACAGTACGGTAGTCCACGGCTGTAGCTACCTCTGTGTCGGCAGTCGCTCGTCCATCCATAATTGTATACCACCTACCCGTGGTTTTTTTTTTCTTTCTTCTTGATACATACTACTATAGTAGCTTACTGTAGCAGTCTGCGGTGCTGCTGAGCTGACAGTGTCCAGCAGGTCCGTCATCAGTCATTACATAATAAATATATATACCTGTCCGGCTGCAGTACTAGTGATATTATATATATATATATTAATTTCATCTCATTATCATCCAGTCTATATTAGCAGCAGACACAGTACGGTAGTCCACGGCTGTAGCTACCTCTGTGTCGGCAGTCGCTCGTCCATCCATAATTGTATACCACCTACCCGTGGTTTTTTTTTTCTTTCTTCTTGATACATACTACTTTAGTAGCTTACTGTAGCAGTCTGCGGTGCTGCTGAGCTGACAGTGTCCAGCAGGTCCGTCATCAGTCATTAATAATAAATATATATACCTGTCCGGCTGCAGTACTAGTGATATTATATATATATATATTAATTTCATCTCATTATCATCCAGTCTATATTAACAGCAGACACAGTACGGTAGTCCACGGCTGTAGCTACCTCTGTGTCGGCAGTCGCTCGTCCATCCATAATTGTATACCACCTACCCGTGGTTTTTTTTTTTCTTTCTTCTTGATACATACTACTATAGTAGCTTACTGTAGCAGTCTGCGGTGCTGCTGAGCTGACAGTGTCCAGCAGGTCCGTCATCAGTCATTACATAATAAATATATATACCTGTCCGGCTGCAGTACTAGTGATATTATATATATATATTAATTTCATCTCATTATCATCCAGTCTATATTAGCAGCAGACACAGTACGGTAGTCCACGGCTGTAGCTACCTCTGTGTCGGCAGTCGCTCGTCCATCCATAATTGTATACCACCTACCCGTGGTTTTTTTTTTCTTTCTTCTTGATACATACTACTATAGTAGCTTACTGTAGCAGTCTGCGGTGCTGCTGAGCTGACAGTGTCCAGCAGGTCCGTCATCAGTCATTACATAATAAATATATATACCTGTCCGGCTGCAGTACTAGTGATATTATATATATATATATATTAATTTCATCTCATTATCATCCAGTCTATATTAGCAGCAGACACAGTACGGTAGTCCACGGCTGTAGCTACCTCTGTGTCGGCAGTCGCTCGTCCATCCATAATTGTATACCACCTACCCGTGTTTTTTCTTTTTCTTTCTTCTTGATACATACTACTATAGTAGCTTACTGTAGCAGTCTGCGGTGCTGCTGAGCTGACAGTGTCCAGCAGGTCCGTCATCAGTCATTACATAATAAATATATATACCTGTCCGGCTGCAGTACTAGTGATATTATATATATATATATTAATTTCATCTCATTATCATCCAGTCTATATTAGCAGCAGACACAGTACGGTAGTCCACGGCTGAAGCTACCTCTGTGTCGGCAGTCGCTCGTCCATCCATAAGTATACTAGTATCCATCCATCTCCATTGTTTACCTGAGGTGCCTTTTAGTTGTGCCTATTAAAATATGGAGAACAAAAATGTTGAGGTTCCAAAATTAGGGAAAGATCAAGATCCACTTCCACCTCGTGCTGAAGCTGCTGCCACTAGTCATGGCCGAGACGATGAAATGCCAGCAACGTCGTCTGCCAAGGCCGATGCCCAATGTCATAGTACAGAGCATGTAAAATCCAAAACACCAAATATCAGTAAAAAAAGGACTCCAAAATCTAAAATAAAATTGTCAGAGGAGAAGCGTAAACTTGCCAATATGCCATTTACCACACGGAGTGGCAAGGAACGGCTGAGGCCCTGGCCTATGTTCATGGCTAGTGGTTCAGCTTCACATGAGGATGGAAGCACTCAGCCTCTCGCTAGAAAAATGAAAAGACTCAAGCTGGCAAAAGCACCGCAAAGAACTGTGCGTTCTTCCAAATCCCAAATCCACAAGGAGAGTCCAATTGTGTCGGTTGCGATGCCTGACCTTCCCAACACTGGACGTGAAGAGCATGCGCCTTCCACCATTTGCACGCCCCCTGCAAGTGCTGGAAGGAGCACCCGCAGTCCAGTTCCTGATAGTCAGATTGAAGATGTCAGTGTTGAAGTACACCAGGATGAGGAGGATATGGGTGTTGCTGGCGCTGGGGAGGAAATTGACAAGGAGGATTCTGATGGTGAGGTGGTTTGTTTAAGTCAGGCACCCGGGGAGACACCTGTTGTCCGTGGGAGGAATAGGGCCGTTGACATGCCTGGTGAAAATACCAAAAAAATCAGCTCTTCGGTGTGGAAGTATTTCAACAGAAATGCAGACATTTGTCAAGCCGTGTGTTGCCTTTGTCAAGCTGTAATAAGTAGGGGTAAGGACGTTAACCACCTCGGAACATCCTCCCTTATACGTCACCTGCAGCGCATTCATAATAAGTCAGTGACAAGTTCAAAAACTTTGGGTGACAGCGGAAGCAGTCCACTGACCAGTAAATCCCTTCCTCTTGTAACCAAGCTCACGCAAACCACCCCACCAACTCCCTCAGTGTCAATTTCCTCCTTCCCCAGGAATGCCAATAGTCCTGCAGGCCATGTCACTGGCAATTCTGACGAGTTCTCTCCTGCCTGGGATTCCTCCGATGCATCCTTGCGTGTAACGCCTACTGCTGCTGGCGCTGCTGTTGTTGCTGCTGGGAGTCGATGGTCATCCCAGAGGGGAAGTCGTAAGCCCACTTTTACTACTTCCACCAAGCAATTGACTGTCCAACAGTCCTTTGCGAGGAAGATGAAATATCACAGCAGTCATCCTGTTGCAAAGCGGATAACTGAGGCCTTGACAACTATGTTGGTGTTAGACGTGCGTCCGGTATCCGCCGTTAGTTCACAGGGAACTAGACAATTTCTTGAGGTAGTGTGCCCCCGTTACCAAATACCATCTAGGTTCCACTTCTCTAGGCAGGCGATACCGAGAATGTACACGGACGTCAGAAAAAGACTCACCAGTGTCCTAAAAAATGCAGTTGTACCCAATGTCCACTTAACCACGGACATGTGGACAAGTGGAGCAGGGCAGGGTCAGGACTATATGACTGTGACAGCCCACTGGGTAGATGTATGGACTCCCGCCGCAAGAACAGCAGCAGCGGCACCAGTAGCAGCATCTCGCAAACGCCAACTCTTTCCTAGGCAGGCTACGCTTTGTATCACCGGTTTCCAGAATACGCACACAGCTGAAAACCTCTTACGGCAACTGAGGAAGATCATCGCGGAATGGCTTACCCCAATTGGACTCTCCTGTGGATTTGTGGCATCGGACAACGCCAGCAATATTGTGTGTGCATTAAATATGGGCAAATTCCAGCACGTTCCATGTTTTGCACATACCTTGAATTTGGTGGTGCAGAATTTTTTAAAAAACGACAGGGGCATGCAAGAGATGCTGTCGGTGGCCAGAAGAATTGCGGGACACTTTCGGCGTACAGGCACCACGTACAGAAGACTGGAGCACCACCAAAAACGCCTGAACCTGCCCTGCCATCATCTGAAGCAAGAAGTGGTAACGAGGTGGAATTCAACCCTATATATGCTTCAGAGGTTGGAGGAGCAGCAAAAGGCCATTCAAGCCTATACAATTGAGCACGATATAGGAGGTGGAATGTACCTGTCTCAAGCGCAGTGGAGAATGATTTCAACGTTGTGCAAGGTTCTGCAACCTTTTGAACTTGCCACACGTGAAGTCAGTTCAGACACTGCCAGCCTGAGTCAGGTCATTCCCCTCATCAGGCTTTTGCAGAAGAAGCTGGAGGCATTGAAGGAGGAGCTAAAAGGGAGCGATTCCGCTAGGCATGTTGGACTTGTGGATGGAGCCCTTAATTCGCTTAACAAGGATTCACGGGTGGTCAATCTGTTGAAATCAGAGCACTACATTTTGGCCACCGTGCTCGATCCTAGATTTAAAACCTACCTTGTATCTCTCTTTCCGGCAGACACAAGTCTGCTGGGGTTCAAAGACCTGCTGGTGACAAAATTGTCAAGTCAAGTGGAACGCGACCTGTCAACATCTCCTCCTTCACATTCTCCCGCAACTGGGGGTGCGAGGAAAAGGCTCAGAATTCCGAGCCCACCCGCTGGCGGTGATGCAGGGCAGTCTGGAGCGACTGCTGATGCTGACATCTGGTCCGGACTGAAGGACCTGACAATGATTACGGACATGTCGTCTACTGTCACTGCATATGATTCGGTCACCATTGAAAGAATGGTGGAGGATTATATGAGTGACCGCATCCAAGTAGGCACGTCAGACAGTCCGTACTTATACTGGCAGGAAAAAGAGGCAATTTGGAGGCCCTTGCACAAACTGGCTTTATTCTACCTAAGTTGCCCTCCCACAAGTGTGTACTCTGAAAGAGTGTTTAGTGCCGCCGCTCACCTTGTCAGCAATCGGCGTACGAGGTTACTTCCAGAAAATGTGGAGAAGATGATGTTCATTAAAATGAATTATAATCAATTCCTCCGTGGAGACATTGACCGCAGCAATTGCCTCCACAAAGTACACAGGGAGCTGAGATGGTGGATTCCAGTGGGGACGAATTGATAATCTGTGAGGAGCGGGATGTACACGGTGATATATCGGAGGATGATGATGAGGTGGACATCTTGCCTCTGTAGAGCCAGTTTGTGCAAGGAGAGATTAATTGCTTCTTTTTCGGTGGGGGTCCAAACCAACCCGTCATTTTAGTCACAGTCGTGTGGCAGACCCTGTCACTGAAATGATGGGTTGGTTAAAGTGTGCATGTCCTGTTTATACAACATAAGGGTGGGTGGGAGGGCCCAAGGACAATTCCATCTTGCACCTCTTTTTTCTTTCATTTTTATTTGCGTCATGTGCTGTTTGGGGAGTGTTTTTTGGAAGGGCCATCCTGCGTGACACTGCAGTGCCACTCCTAGATGGGCCAGGTGTTTGTGTCGGCCACTAGGGTCGCTTAGCTTACTCACACAGCTACCTCATTGCGCCTCTTTTTTTCTTCTTTGCGTCATGTGCTGTTTGGGGAGTGTTTTTTGGAAGGGCCATCCTGCGTGACACTGCAGTGCCACTCCTAGATGGGCCAGGTGTCGGCCACTAGGGTCGCTTAGCTTACTCACACAGCTACCTCATTGCGCCTCTTTTTTTCTTCTTTGCGTCATGTGCTGTTTGGGGAGTGTTTTTTGGATGGGCCATCCTGCGTGACACTGCAGTGCCACTCCTAGATGGGCCAGGTGTTTGTGTCGGCCACTAGGGTCGCTTATCTTACTCACACAGCTACCTCATTGCGCCTCTTTTTTTCTTTGCGTCATGTGCTGTTTGGGGAGTGTTTTTTGGAAGGGCCATCCTGCGTGACACTGCAGTGCGTCATGTGCTGTTTGGGGAGTGTTTTTGGAAGGGCCATCCTGCGTGACACTGCAGTGCCACTCCTAGATGGGCCAGGTGTTTGTGTCGGCCACTAGGGTCGCTTAGCTTACTCACACAGCTACCTCATTGCGCCTCTTTTTTTCTTCTTTGCGTCATGTGCTGTTTGGGGAGTGTTTTTTGGATGGGCCATCCTGCGTGACACTGCAGTGCCACTCCTAGATGGGCCAGGTGTCGGCCACTAGGGTCGCTTAGCTTACTCACACAGCTACCTCAATGCGCCTCTTTTTTTCTTCTTTGCGTCATGTGCTGTTTGGGGAGTGTTTTTTGGAAGGGCCATCCTGCGTGACACTACAGTGCCACTCCTAGATGGGCCAGGTGTTTGTGTCGGCCACTAGGGTCGCTTATCTTACTCACACAGCTACCTCATTGCGCCTCTTTTTTTCTTTGCGTCATGTGCTGTTTGGGGAGTGTTTTTTGGAAGGGCCATCCTGCGTGACACTGCAGTGCCACTCCTAGATGGGCCAGGTGTTTGTGTCGGCCACTAGGGTCGCTTATCTTACTCACACAGCTACCTCATTGCGCCTCTTTTTTTCTTTGCGTCATGTGCTGTTTGGGGAGTGTTTTTTGGAAGGGCCATCCTGCGTGACACTGCAGTGCCACTCCTAGATGGGCCAGGTGTTTGTGTCGGCCACTAGGGTCGCTTAGCTTAGTCATCCAGCGACCTCGGTGCAAATTTTAGGACTAAAAATAATATTGTGAGGTGTGAGGTATTCAGAATAGACTGAAAATGAGTGGAAATTATGGTTTTTGAGGTTAATAATACTTTGGGATCAAAATGACCCCCAAATTCTATGATTTAAGCTGTTTTTTAGTGTTTTTTGAAAAAAACACCCGAATCCAAAACACACCCGAATCCGACAAAAAAAATTCGGTGAGGTTTTGCCAAAACGCGGTCGAACCCAAAACACGGCCGCGGAACCGAACACAAAACCAAAACACAAAACCCGAAAAATTTCAAGTGCACATCTCTAGTAAATAGGCCATTGACTGATTGTTCCTGATTACCTCCCAATTTCCTGTTTTCCTGAAATTGGTGACATTTAAACATACCAGAGATTTATCTATATGGTACTGGTGGATCTTAAGACTAGGGGGTCTAGTTATATTATATTCCTTGTCCACCATTCTCCCCTCTCCATGTAATTCAAGTACCTCAGCTAACTCTAAAGAATGTGGCACTAATCCTGCATTATTCTGTTTTAGAGGCACCTGTGAGCACATCCAACATTCCGTTTAATTTAAAACCTTACCCACTAATGAATGATAATCACTCATAGGATGTCTGTTAAATTCAACATTATTGCTTAACCAACATCTCTGGATGCACTCATCTTCAATTATAGGGTCACAATAACTACAAAATACAGTATTCCTCAGACAATAGCCCATCACGTTGCCTCCAAACTCCATAACTACTAGACCTTTGATTTTCTCTGGCTTTAAACAAAGTGATAGGCTGATCCTGGGATCCTATAAAGACATTACTCCTTTCCAGAACCAGTTCCAGTCCCACACTGAACTTCTCAGGAAACCTCACAAAAATAGAATGTCCTGGAAAAAAAATGTTTATCAAAAGAAAACAAAAGATAGAACAAAACAAATCCTGCTTATAGCAAATCCAATACAACGAGTGGTCTTTTTGTAATCCTTTAGAACGCTCAGGTAGTGTTCAACAGTGCCGCCTCTTAGTCTTCACGGAACAGATTCTCAAGTGATATTTCTGTGGTTTCACTCCCTTTACGAGTTCCTTCCGGACTAACGACTTTCTTGCAATGGGAATCATGGACGCAAGTCTCTCTCTGGGCTACTTTCACTGAAATCGTGCTGTCAACAACTTAGTCAATCAACTTAGTACGGTCCTTCCCACCTATTAGGCAACCTGAGCATAAGAATAATCACACAGTCTCTTGGTTCACAATCAAGACAGTTAGTAGTTGGCATATCAGGAATCAACAGTTTCAAGTTCTCAAATGCTGGCTCATCTCGATAAGGTACTGTACTGTCACCTCATTGGTGTATTTCTGATCATGGTGCGGATCGATCATGACGAGCTTGTCTTCCAAAAAAATAAAAAAATAAAAATCAAAGAGGGTGATTTATTAAGTGGGCATCTTGGAGTGGTTCTGATGCTACATAACACTAGTGGCAGTGTCTATGACCACAATAGTCCAGTTTCAGCTATCACTTTGTTTCTACTCCTAGGGATACCATATCTACACACAAATTCCTGCACAATTTTCTTTGCGGTAAACACAGCAGTATTTGTGGTAGCAGGAAATGCTTCTACCCAGTTTGAGAAAACATCAGTGCACACCAATACACCTTTCAAATTCCTACAGGGTGTTAACTGTACGAAGTCGATTTGTATTACCTGAAAAGGTCCGTATGCAGGAGTATGGGATGGCTCTGTTAGTGCTACCTTACCAAATGTTCTTCCTCATGCAAGTAAGACAGGCCATTGCTTTCCTGCTTTCCTTAGAAGAGAAGCCTGGTGCATGCCAGTAAGCTCTTACCAATTTGCACATACCTTCCTTACCCTAGGTGAGTCAGACCATGTGTCGCCTCAGCTAGGCTTGAGAGATACGCCCTGGGGGGCCACTGGCTTACCTTGTCCATCTCTCCAGAGTCTTGAGGACTCCTGACCATACCCCTTCACCTTCCATACCTCCTTTTCCTATAGGGAACACATATTTGCATCTTAATTTAATTGTTGTGTGTTTGCAATGTAGAGTACAGTACCATGAGCATTATTCCAAAATCATCTCTAGAGTCGGTATATATATTGGCTAACGTATCTTCTGCCAACTTGCATGCTCTGGTCAGTGAGACCAGCTCAGCGACCAGTGCTACATGCCCAAAGGTTTCAGCTTCTATAATACCTTGGTCATCTACAACAGCATATCCTGTGCATGTTTGTCTGTCTGTGGTAACTACCATCAGTCTAGGGAAGAAAAAAAAAAATATATATATATATATATATATATCAGGTCTGCGTTCACTAACGGGCTGTCACCCATGTCTGGTCTTGTAGTAAAAGTCTGATTCAGATATTCCATACCATCATGCATATCAGTGTCCATACAAAATTTCCCTTCCCCAGTATTCTCATCCTCCACCCTTTGTGCATTACAAGGCACATGCAGTAATATACTGGTGTCATCAGTGACAGCTAACTCATGCTGATGATACATACCGGGTTCGGGCAGAAATTTGAAGGACCAATACGGCATGTGGTGCATGAACTGTCAAATCATGTACCAGTACTATGTCCTAAGTATTTGACCCTTGTCCTACACAACTGCAGTTTATCCTTTGAGACCTTGTGTCCTGTCTGGAAGAGATGAAACCAAAGTTTTTTAGTATCCACCAGTGAAGACACAAATGTATCAGAGCACAGTAGTAAAGTATCAATACTGATCTCTTATTTGGCTGAAAGTATAGTAAGCAGCTATGCAAGGCCTGGGAGAAAATACTCAGGCTGTCACTGAAACTTTGGGAGAGTCGGGTCCATGTATGTGGACGCAAAGCTGAAGAAGAAACAGTGAAGAAAACAGAATATAGATTGGTGACAGTCTTGCTGTGTCACTACTGGGACTACCTCAGCCATCAATCCAGTGTCCTGTCCATCCTAAGTTCATAGGGAACCCGGTATCTGCAAGATAATTTCCTCTACCTGTGATGGACATGAATCTAGAACAGTGGAATGCAACATTAGTCTTTGAGGAGTATCTAACATACCTTGTACTTCCTGAGTGGGAAATCAATATATGTATTACACATTTCAATTTACACAACAAAATCTCTGTCGATTAAGTTAGTCAGAGGCCACTGCTGCTAGGAGAAAAGAAAAAGGTTTAGCATCATAGAGGCCCAATCATTAGTTCATCAGGTTTTGTCAAAGGGTAAGTTTGCACTTCTCTCCTTACTCCCATTTGCCGAATTAGTGTTTACCAGTGATCTTTTCCTAACAGAGAATTTTCTAGTACTACAAAAAAAGCTTCTAGGTCATGCAAAGTATTCATTTAAGCCTTCTCATCCCTTATTAAGGGTCTATACATGGTCCAACAAACATTTCCGAGCTTATCTAGACAAGGGCATTCCTAGAAATGAATACTTATGTGATAGTTAAAAAGAAGCACTCTGGGGGTTACCCCTTCCCTGTCCGCTTTCCTACTGGGAAATACTAATGTGTGGATAGGATATTCTCCATTTATGACATTACTTTCCTGATTTTTATTTTATTTTTGGGTCTTTATATATATGTACTTGAATGGCTCCATACTTACCAGTTCCACTGGTCTCAGCCACTTCCCCTGCAGGCTAGAGCTCCTCTTTTCCCGGTTGGATATTACTCCTCTGAGTGCATGAGAAATGGCTGAAACCAGAGTGGGGTCACCATCTCCACATAAATAAAACTTTTGACATTCATTAGTACATATTATAGATTACATTCATATTTTTTATATTTTTATAATTCGTATACTGGCTGTAACTGTTTCCACATCCACATATGGCGGTGGTGGTGTACTTGCTTTCTCTTTTTACTTCCTTATTGTTGCTATGAATTCAAACAGCTATTATGTTTTCATTCTTATATGACTTTGGTCAAACATATTTGTTGTCAAACTATCTGCAATACCTCAGGATCAAAACTAGCAATCACTGGAAATGATATTTCATTCACTCATCGTCATTTTTACCCAATCATTACAAAAAGACTCCTTGTAAGGAACATTGGGTTTTGTTCCACTAGAATTCCGGGTGAGAAACAACTTATCGATCACCCCATCTAGTAGACTTCCACCAGAACTTACTTCCTAAACCAGCGGACCCTTTTGGCCCCTGTCCTTACACAAAACCAGCTGATCCTTTTGGCCCCTGTCCTTACACATAACCAGTGGACCGTTTCGGCCCCTGCTCCTCAGCCTGAACACTGGCTCCTGAACGCCTCTTGCGTGCACACTTATCTCCCATTGTGGACTTTTTAAACACAAGCACAAAGTGGCCAACGCAAGACGACGGTGAAAAGTCCTCTGAGCGCTTTTCACCTGCTCTGTCTCCTCTGGACAGTACCACGGTCCACTCCTGTAGTGGTCGACCCGCGTACCCAGTGAGGACCCTACCACACCCCTCAGCACTGGAAGTATGATGTATTAACAGCAAAAATTGAAACCCCGCTTTTTTCAGTAGAGGTTACAGGCCTGCTACTTTTGGGTTTCTATCCACTGGAATTCCGTGTGGGAAGTGTCACCACACCATCCAATGAATGTCCACCAAGAATCTTCCTGGGAGATCAGTGAAGCTCTTAACTCTTTACTCAATCACCTCTGGATATGCTAACACAGCGCGTATGATGATGCTATTTGCGCAAAATTATGCAAAAACCATATCACGTTGTGACGCGTATCACATAAGCAGAGATGCGGTCAAATCGCACGACTCACAAATACTTGTTATTTGTGTGCCTTACGATTATGAAGATCATTTTACTTTTGTCAGTAGGCTATGTCTCCGTCACCTGGAGTGTTTTATAAATGGGCTAACTCCACACCTGGACGGTTCACTATACCTCATCCTATATTTAACGTGTGGTTGCGAGCCACCACGCCACCACAGCATCTCCCAGCTGAGTGTCACTCTACGGGATCCCTAATTCTGGGGTTCAATCCACTCACACTTACTTTCAACCCACACGAATTCACAATATTTTCTGTACAGAAAAAAGAATAATTTTACCAGTGATTGATAACATCCCCCTAGAGGTATTACACTTCAATTCAATATGGCTATTGACTATAATTTAAATGCTATGATTCAGATTGGATAGCCATCTAGCAGAACCTAAAATGATATAAATATACATATATCCATATAATAATAGTAATATATATATATATATATATATATATATATATATATATACATACATTATTATTACACTCTAGGAAACCCTCACACAGCATATGTATTTATACACATATACTGATTGTTGTTTTCACAGCAGCTCTAATTTGCATCTCAACAGATGTCTCAATAGGTCTTGTCCTGTTTCAGAGTGGTTGAACAAGTTCATTAACATTTCAATTATCTAGGTCATGTAACAAGCAGAGGGTCATCTTACACCAGTGTTTCCCAACCTCGGTCCTCAAGGTGCACTAACAGTCCTGGTTTTAGTGATATCCAGACTTGAACACAGGTGACTTAATTAGTACCTCAGTTATTTTGATTTAACCATCTGTGCTGAAGCTTGGATATCACTAAAACCTGCACTGTTGCTGTGCCTTGAGGACCGCGGTTGGGAATGCCTGTCTTACACACTCAGTATCTTCCAAGTCTAAAACAAATAATGGAAAAACTTTCTCATCTGTTTGTGTTACATCAAGCTAAGTATTAATCTCACTAGGTCTAATTGAAACACTATTTATAATTGACTATGGCATGGGTTAATTAAATTCATTGGTAGCTTTTAAATGGTGATGACTTGTACATACATTGTTTACATTGTGACAAAGGCTACAGACTGTTTAACAATGGCTTTCAGGAACAGTTGAAAGTCAGCTGTTAGCTAGGTGGGTAGAGAGTGACTTTAAGTTATGTGGCTTTTAAGACCAATGCAGATTTGTACAGCAGAAACAACAGGTAATATTTGCTATTCATTACTGTACCTTGCACCAGACCTAAAACGGTCACTGCTCCTCCCCCTTCCAAGCCATGTGCCTGGACACAAAATCGTGTCCATGCCATGTGGCCAGAATACAAACACTAGCTCTATCCTTTGTCACAAATAAATCACAAATTACACAAGCACCGGAAGTCGCCATCATGGACAATTCCCACTGCATGGTAAAAAAGTTTCCACACGCTGCTTTTTCAGCGTGAACAAAGCTTTGTTACTTCAGGCCTGTGTTAGCAGTATGCGAATAGGACGCAGCATGCTAACCAAGCTATATACGTCATGCACCAACTTTTAAACACTCTTTAAATTTACTTTACAGATAAACAATCCAATATGGATCAAACACAATATGACTTATTGAACCTCGTTAGCAACAATTAAAAGTACGCTGTAACATTTCTAATATTGTGCATTTTTGTCACACTCAAAGGCAACAAAGAAATCTATTGTCCCTTGATTCATATCAGCGCCTTACTGATAACGCAAAAAAAGTATGTGGTTCATCGGCATTTAGATGCATCCATCCTTAGCTGGTAGACCACAGCGTGTCTGTACTGCACATCATTAAGTACATGATATCCCTGACATAGCCCCAACTGTGAATTCCATATTATTTTAAATAAACATTTCTATGCCAGCGTTAATATATACTGCGGAAGCGAGGCGCATCTTATTACTATATACGATAAAAGTGCGCTGAACGTCGCAGCACTATGTCAATTAAGAGAAAGCAAGCAGTCGCACACATTGTATACTGAGGTCCAATGCTCAGAGATATATGTATTTGATATTAAAAGTTATGCATACAAAATAACATATATAAATCTGGGTACAGAGTTACAGTTACAAAATAAACAGTTGCAGTTACATAAGAATCAGTTACAGCCAATATACATACGCAAGTTTCACTGGTTCCAGGCAGCCAGTCATCAGGTAGGAGACTTCTGATAAGGTTGTGTGTGCTTGTGCGTGTGTGTATGAGAGACCTGCCTGATTCTGGGTCCCTCTTTTTATACAGTAAAATAATGGGTGTATACAGCAGTGGGTTTCATCTTCTTCCATTGGTCCAGAGGCCAGACCTCTCAAGAACTCGACGACTCATAGGTCGGTCAGTGTGAGGGCTTTTGTCCTATGTTGCAGGTACATGTGTTTACCCCCAGGGCCATGCTGTGAAACCAGTTCCAGCTGACCAGTATCCACAGCTTGCTCTGCACATTATTCCATACATATCTTATATTACTCATATCTTGCAGTCTCAGTGTGCAACGGTTTATCCGTAATGACCAGATTACTGATGGTAAAACACTGATTAATATGAGACTAAACATGATATGCTTAACTTGTTCTGTCCCAGTAATATATATCTGGTTTTACACTCTATTATATAAATACAATTTAATACCAATCTGGTGCTAAACATGTTTTGTCTATGTGTTGTATGAATTTGTGTTGAATATGTCTTTGTGGCTTCTCTGTGCGAATGCATATGCTACCGTATATACTCGTGCCATGCGTTATTATGCAAGGCTCGTGTACCGTGCGCGTATGCGTACACACGGCAATTACGCGCACGCACAGAGGCCACTCTGTTTGGAGTTTACATGTAGTGTGTATGTAATATTTTTTACTTCGACAGTTCGCAGCTTTGCTATGCAAAAAAGCCCTCCCCCATAGGTGGCGTCAGGTTGATCGCACGGGCAGCAAAAAGTTGCTACGTGTGATCAACTCGGAATGACCCCCAATGGCAGCAGCAGTGATAGTATAAAACACAAATAATGGACTGTGGTCAATCTGTTGGTTTGCCCCGTATTGCTACGCCATCACTGGCAGAGTTTATCTTTGGGAGAAATGGCAAATTAGTACTGGGCTGTGGGCATAAGTATTTAAAATAATAAATTTTTATTGATTAAACAACAATAATAGAATATAATCAGAGTACAAGCAATGTTGCGGTCAAATAGCACAAGACTCTAGGTACAGTGACTTGGGTACAATGCATTGCACAAGGGGGGTAATTCATACCTGATTGCTCACTAGCAGTTTTTTACATTGCTGCGATCAGATAGTCGCCGCCTGCAGGGCAGTGTATTTTAGCTGTGCAAGTGTGCAAACGCATGTGCAGCCGAGCGGTACAACTAAACTTTGTGCAGTTTCTGAGTTGCCCAGAACTTATTCAGCTGCTGCGATCACTTCAGCCTGTCTGGGGCCGGAATTGACGTCAGACACCCGCCATGCAAACGCTTGGACACACCTGCATTTTTCCAGCCACTCCCTGAAAATGGTCAGTTGCCACCCACAAACGCCTTCTTTCTGTCAATCTCCTTGCAATCGGCTGTGCGAATGGATTCTTCGTAAAACCCATCGCACAGCAACGATCCGCTTTGTACCCGTAGTTCTGACCTGATCTCATCGCTGCAAAAAATGCTAGCGAGCGATCAGGTCTGAATTACCCCGAATGTACAAGGCTAAATAATCTTACAAGTAAGTAAATGTCAATGCGTGCATGTCAATCATGAGTTGAGCAGGATACTGCGGTGAAAGTAAATCACCGGACAGAATTGTCTCTTGGAGAATGCAAAACTGTCAAATCTATAGGATCACTGTATATAGTTGACTGACCTATAGCCTCTCGATATTCGCTCCACGGGCATAAGTATTTAGATGGCTGTTCTCTGATGTTATACCTTTGTGCAGAGCACTGTTCCTGCTAGCTCACATAAGTCAGTTGTTCGGAGGCTGAGCTGTATAGTAGCAGAGTGCAGATCTATTTGCTGCATTCTCTTTATAGCTAGGCTATATGGCTTTCTAGGTTTCTCCTCTCCATACTTGTCCTGCATGGTGGCATATGGACTTGCTGTGCAGCTGTCCGGGCTGGATGGAAATAATACAGAGCTACTGTACAAGCTGAGGGCCTAATTCAGCATGGATCACAAAAGCAAATTCTTTCTCTAATGGGCAAAACCATGGGGGTCATTCCGAATTGATCGCTAGCTGCTTTCGGTCGCTGCGCAGCGATCAGCCAAAAAATCGGCACTTCTACGCATGCGGCGCAATGCGCACGCACAACGTACTGTTACAACAAACGATGTAGTTTCACACAAGGTCTAGCAAAGCATTTTAGTCGCACTGCTGGCCGCAGAGTGATTGATAGGAAGAGGGCGTTTATGGGTGTCAACTGACCGTTTTCAGGGAGTGTTCGAAAAAACGCAGGCATGCCAGGAAAAACGCAGGCGTGGCTGGGCGAACGCAGGGCGTGTTCGTGATGTTCTGAAGTGATCGCAAGTGCTGAGTAGGTCTGAAGCTACTCTGAAACTGCACAAAATTATTTTATAGCCGCTCTGCGATCCTTTCGTTCGCACTTCTGCTAAGCTAAAATACACTCCCAGTGGGCGGCGGCATAGCATTTGCACGGCTGCTAAAAACTGCTAGCGAGTGATCAACTCGGAATGACCCCCCATGTGCACTGCAGGTGGGGCAAATACAACATGTGCAGAGAGAGTTAGATTTAGGTGAGTTATATTGTTTCTGTGCAAGGTAAATACTGGTTGCTTTATTTTTACACTGCAATTAGGATTTTACTTTGAACACACCCCACCCAAATCTAACTCTCTCTGCACATGTTACATCTTCTATACCTGCAGTACACATGGTTTAGCCCATTAGAGAAAGATTTTGCTGTGTAAACCTCTGGTCCATGTTTCATCATAAATCCTCGTCCTGTGGCTACTCTGTCGGGATCAGCATCTATCAGTGTCCTGAATCCTGCCCTACCTTCCATTACCCAGTATTGGAGTGGCGTTATCATAGCTTTCCGGCTGGGAGCTTTCATACTATCTGCATTTTAACACCCACCTAGACAGAGGCTCGTGCCTCATACCTCAACAGTCGTGTGCCTCATTCTCAGCAGTCATTCAGTGCCACTTAGGGTTTTTAGACTATTGGGTGAGCTCCTACTGCTGGAGGTATTAAGCTCAGATGGCCCCCTAAGTAAGCGGTGTACGCGTGCAGTACTAAGGGAAAAGCGGGGGTTTGTTATTGGTGGAAGACCTTCTTGTGGGATCCAGGAGTTTCACTCCAATATTTCTGGTGTTCCCGGCAATAGCCTACTAGCTCAAGCATCAGAACACTCACCGAGTCCAAGTGTTTACCCACCCATCAATTTTAGAACCACAACTCAAAGCAAGTCCAAGAGTCTAGACACCAATTGAGTTCCAGGTTCCTAACAGCACGCGTTGAAAAAGGGGTGTGGCCTCACAAGGAAGGGGCATGGTCACACAATAGCACCCCCATTTCAAATTATGCCACACAGTAGCACAATCTTATTCACTTTACACCGTACGTACTAGTGCTGCTTATACACATAATGCTCCCAGTTGTAGTGCTGCTTATACACATAATGCCCCAAGTACTAGTGCCACTTATACACATGATGTCTCCAGTAGTAGTGATGCTTATACACATAATGCCCATAGTAGTAGTGCCGCTTATACACATAATGTCCATAGTAGTAGTGCCCCTTATACACATAATGCCCCCAGTAGTAGTGCCTCTTATACACATAATGCCACCAGTAATAATGCTGCTTATACATATAATGCCTACAGTAGTAGTGCCGCTTATACACAAAATGCCCCTAGTAGTAGCACTGCTTATACACATAATGAACAATAATAGTAGTGCCATTTATACACATAATGCCCCCAGTAGTAGTGCCACCTATACACAAAATGCCCCCAGTAGAAGTGCTGCTTATACACATGTCCACAGAGATAGCGTTGCTTATACACATAATGCCCACAGTAATAGTGTTGCTTATACACATAATAACCCCAGTAGTAGTGCCGATTATACATAATGCCTCCAGTGGTGGCGCCACTTATACAAATAATGTCCCCAGTAGTAGTGCCACTTATACATAATGCCTCCAGTAGTGCTGCCACTTATACATAATGCCTCCAGTAGTCGTGCCGCTTACACATGCCTTCAGTAGTGGCGCCACTTATACACATAATGCCCCTAGTAGTAGTGCTGCTTATACACATAATGCCTGCACACAGAGGTCCCGGAATGGGGGCAAAGGGGACAGCTCACTCACCCAAACACGAGAGAATCACCAATACTGGGGCAGAGGAGTGGTGGCCTCTAGCTGAAATACCGCTGTCACACCTGTGTACTGCTCTCTGTCCCCACTCATGCCAGCACTGGGAGTGATGAATACCTGATGCTGCACGTGTGGACATTGTAAGTTTATATCATTATGGACATGATTGAAATTGTATTATTCACATTGGGTGATTATTCAATGTACAGTATATTGTATTGTAGAAAATGTACCACTGGTTGAAACCTAATTACCCAATTACTGATAGAGCTTGTTTACAGTACAGCCAGAGGTGCCAGATACCCTTTGATAAAGGAAACCACAGTTGGCTTGGAGAATGCATTTAAGGGCCTCGGGGGAATCCCTCAGAGACACTTTGGCCAGCAAGGTGTGACTTGCCGTTCCTGGGACCTGGTTGTAAAGGTCAGAATATTTACACCGGCCTCATACTACAGCTGTAAAGCAAGCCATAAAAGATGAGAAAACCAGTCCAGGCTCCTTAGAGATAAGAGCATTTGTCCCTGCCAATATGGATGAGCTGAAACTCAATACCTTCTAGCTTTGGAAGGGTAAACAGGAATCCCAAGTGGGGATGTGGGGTGTGGAGGAGAATTGGAGGGGGTTTAAATATGAGACACTCTATCTGCCATTCATTCATTATCGTGAAAGGGTCATAATGAAACATACCTACCGGAGGAGACACCACCTCAATCAGCATTCAGCCCTGCCTAGGTGATATGAACGTTGTACCTTTTTTCCCCGTTTTTATTTCTTGAAAATTGTAATTACTTGTGTGACTATTTACACTATTATATTCTTGTAATCTTTCTCTTTTCTCTAACAATAAGCTTTGAAGTTTTTACTTACATTAAATTATCTTAATTTTAGTTCTGATGGTCTGTGTTTTTTCACACCCAAATCTTGAAAGGCTCATGTTACCTAAATTTTAGGTAAAAAAACAAAAACACTAAGCCTGGCTGGCGCAGTGATTGGTACTTCTGCTGATGGCAGTTACTGATTTACCACACGCGCTGAGCCAATCAGTAAGTTGTCATGGACAGCGTTCTAAGATTGGCATATCTGGAGAATCGCTGTCCCGGAATTGTGACAAACATCACCATATTTTTCTCTTTACACCATCCTCTCTGGCCTCGCCACATGGGATGTTCCCCTCTTGCGGCCTGACTGACTTCAGACACCGGGGCTGTGCATTGGATGTTCCGCCAGGAAGGACACAGCAGAGTAGAGGTGTGCTGCTGACTGAGGGATTATGTCCCACTACTTGGACTGGCTGTATGGAGGGGTGGACCCAAGACTGACCAGCAATGGGTGACTGGAGTGCACATCCTTCCTGCCCACAGGGCAGTGGCTCAGTGAGAGCTATGTCCTGCTGCTGAAGATTGGGCTGCCTCTGTGGGAGATTGCCAGGGGGAAGCCGAGTGATGGGGAACTTCCGGCAGATGCTGCCCGCCTGGATAACCTGGGCAAGAACCTGCTGCTGTAGGTGCTCTATCTGACATTTGGAGTGGAGGTCGGCTTTAAATTAACTGTCATGTAATCACCATGTTGCAGGTAATGCTAATAATAGTAATGCCCCCACACATCTCCCTTACACAAACCTGCTGAACCCTTGTCCTGTGCTTATGGGTTGGGGCTAATATGCTGGAGTTCGTGATGCCAGTGGTCATAACCCCGACAGGGGTCAGGTAAGTATGTTAACTGTACCCCTCAACCCCAACCCTCCCTTTTATCAGCCTAAACCCTAACCCTCTCCCCGCAGCCTAAACCTACCCCCCTACCTTTGCGTGTACCTCTTCAGAAGTTCAGAATCCCTGCAGTCGGTATTCTGGCGACGGGATTATGATCCTTTTCAGGATGCCGATATTAGCATTACAAGCAGTGTTGGGATTCTGGAGTCAGCATTTTGACTGCTGGGATCCCTACCACCCTACACAGCACTTATTTATGTTTTTCTGTAAGTCACTGTCACGGTTTTTTGTTCGGGGTTTAGGTGAGACCCTTATGGGCCACCCTTTCCCCTAGTTGCTGAGACCCTCTCCTTTTGGGGAGGGCCAGAGGCTGTATCGATCCCCAGGGGGAAGCTTCGGCCAAACTTGGGGATACTTGAGGGTCCCTCTGTGATTTGGCAAGGGGGGACCCACAGTCCCTTTTTCCCCTCAGTAGGCCTTTTGGCTCTGAGGGGTAGGGGAGTATCGGGGCCCTTCTCCTTTTGGAGTGGGTCCAAGAACCTACGTCCTCAGCACTTTTGGCACAGACACTGGGTGATGACGCCACGCACCTCGGGCTTCAAGTATTAAAAGAAAAAAATAAATGATTAAAGATGCCCCCCATTTCGAAAAAGAATCAAGCAAAAAAATATATATATATTAGTAGTTTAGAACTATTGGCATATAGGGGAGATATTTGACTTTTTTTTTAAATGGGCAAGCATTCAGTGTTGGACAACTTTGTATGAATTGATCATTTTATTAACTAGACAATAGGCTGCATAGGGGCCTGTTTCAGATGTGGTTGGAGTGTGCATCGCTGCTGCTTCCTTGGGAACAGAAGCAACAATGCACAGAAATGGTAATGCAGCAGAAGGCGGCTGGAATAAGTAGACGCTTCACCATGCATTTGTTATTCAGTGCTGCGTCCTATGTGCCTAATTCAGACCTGACTGCTAGGGTGCATTTTTTGCATCCCTGCGATCAGGTAGTCGCCGCCTATAGGGGAGGGGAAATCGCTGTGCAGGGGTGTGATCGAATGTGCAGGAGAGCTGCACAAACAGAAGTTTGTGCAGTCTCTGCACAGCCCAAGACTTACTCTTCCAGTGTGATGATTGGGGCCGAAGCTGACGTCAGAAACCCTCCCTTCAAACGCCTGGTCCCTCCTGCGTTTCTCTGGACACTCCTTAAAAACGGTCAGTTGCCACCCACAAACGGCCTCTTCCTGTCAGCCACCTTGTGATCGCTTGTGCGATCGCTTTTCTCTAATGTCCTAGTGGATGCTGGGGACTCCGTAAGGACCATGGGGATAGACGGGCTCCGCAGGAGACATGGGCACTTTAAGAAAGAATTTAGGTTCTGGTGTGCTCTGGCTCCTCCCTCTATGTCCCTCCTCCAGACCTCAGTTTGATACTGTGCCCGGACGAGCTGGGTGCTTTTCAATGAGCTCTCCTGAGCTTGCTGTGAGAAAGTATTTTGTTAGGTTTTTTATTTTCAGGGAGCTCTGCTGGCAACAGACTCCCTGCATCGTGGGACAGAGGGGAGAGAAGCAGCCCTACTCTCTGAAGCTAGGTCCTGCTTCTTAGGCTACTGGACACCATTAGCTCCAGAGGGATCGTACACAGGATCTCACCCTCGTTGTCCGATCCCAGAGCCGCGCCGCCGTCCCCCTCGCAGCGCCGGAAGACAGAAGCCGGGTGAGTATGAGAAGCAAGAATACTTCGAAATCGGTGGCAGAAGACTCCATTCTTCACTGAGGTAACGCACAGCACTGCAGTTGTGCGCCATTGCTCCCACACACCTCACATACTCCGGTCACTGTAAGGGTGCAGGGCGCAGGGGGGGGGGGGGGGGGCAGGCCTGGGCAGCATATGGACCTCTTTTGGCAAAAGTACACATATATACAGTTGGGCACTGTATATATGTATGAGCCCCCGCCAAGAAAATGTATATTTAAGCGGGACAGAAGCCCGCCGTCAAGGGGGCGGGGCTTCTTCCTCAGCACTCACCTGCGCCATTTTTTCTCCCCAGCTCCGCTGAGAGGAAGCTCCCCAGGCTCTCCCCTGCAGATACACGGTAGAAGAGGGTAAAAAGAGAGGGGGGGCACATAATTAGGCGCAAAAATCAATATAAACAGCAGCTACTGGGTTAACATTAAGTTACTGTGTTATTCCTGGGTTTATAGCGCTGGGGTGTGTGCTGGCATACTCTCTCTCTGTCTCTCCAAAGGGCCTTGTGGGGGAATTGTCTTCAGATGAGCATTCCCTGAGCGTGTGGTGTGTCGGTACGTGTGTGTCGACATGTCTGAGGTAAAAGACTCCCCTAAGGAGGGGATGGAGCAAATGCGTGTGTGAGTGGTGTCTCCGTCGACAACGCCGACACCTGTTTGGATATGTGAAAATAAGTGCTAAGGTAAATTTATTGCACAAAAGATTAGAGAACAGACAGGGAATCTAACCATGTCTGTCCCTATGTCGCAGAGACCTTCAGAGTCTCTCAATGCTCACTATCCAAAATAATAGACACTGATATCGACACGGAGTCTGACTCCAGTGTCGACTACGATAATGCAAAGTTACAGCCAAAATGGCAGGAAAGTATTCAATATATGATTATTGTAATAAAAAAATGTTTTGCATATCACTGATGACTCATCTGTCCCTGACACAAGGGCAGGGACGTGCAGTCAGGGGAGGCAGAAGCCTCCCCTGTCATAATGATTAAAATAATATAAAGAAGATACAAATAACAGATTCTACTTTGTATTATTTTAATCATTTTTACCTGACATTCCAGCTAAATCTCTATGGGAGGCAGCGAGAGCGCTGCCTCCCAGTGACAATGATATAGTGTCTGAAGAGGGGGGCGGGCAGGGGGTGGAGCCAAGTCACGGGCTGCAAAAGCCCATTGAAAAATGACTGGAAAGCGGCACCAGCACAGTTGCCTCATTGACAGGGGCTGTGCCTTCAGGCCACATGAAGGCACACCCCTGTCAATCATTGGACAGCGCCAGGGGGTGGGCTGGGACGGACGGGCAGAGAGCCAGATGCCTCCATTTCGATTGGCCGCATGTCCCCGCTGCTCACAGCCGCTTCTCGCGTACCAAGATCCGACAAGAGGGAGCTTCTGTGTGCTGCGCTCCCACGCAGCCATCCCCCCGCCGCTCCTGTTTTCTCAGCCCCGGCTCTTTGTCTTGGCCCCCCCTGTGCTCAACAGTCTGACTTCTCTCCTGGCTGGCCCCCATGTTGACTGCTGAGCTGATCTCCAGCGCCCCCCCCCCCCCCCCCCCCCCCCGCTCCTCTTGGCCTGCGGTCACAGTGTACAGACTGAGGGAGCGCCGGGTCAGGAGCCTGCAGCAGCGCCGGAAGAAGGAATCATGTAAGTGGCTGCACTACATTACACTACACTACAGTACACTATACTACACTACATTACAGTACACTATACTACACTACATTACACTATGCTACACTACAGTACACTATGCTACACTACATTACACTAAAGTACACTATGCTACACTACATTACACTACATTACACTATACTACACTACATTACAGTACACTATACTACACTACATTACACTACAGTACACTATGCTACACTACAGAACACTACATTACACAACAGTACACTATGCTACACTACATTACACTACATTACACTATGCTACACTACAGTACACTATACTACACTACATTACACTACACCCTAAGGGTAGAGGGGGGGATGTAAAGTGCTCTACCTGCCGTTATGTGTAAAAAGGGGACACAGGCTGCCGTAATGTGTAAAAAGGGGACGCTGTCATAATGTGTAAAAAAGGGGACACTGTGTGCCGTAATGTGCAAAATGGGGACGCTGTCTGCCGTAATGTGTAAAAAGGGGACGCTGTCTGTCATAATGTGTAAAAAAGGGGACACTGTGTGCCGTAATGTGCAAAATGGGGACGCTGTCTGCCGTAATGTGTAAAAAGGGGACGCTGTCTGCCTTAGAGTGTAAAAAGGGTACGCTGCCTGCCATTATGTTTAAAAAAGGGGTCGCTGCCTGCCGTAATGTGTAAAAAAGGGGAATCTGTCCGCCGTAATGTGTAAAAAGGGGGACGCTGTCTGTCATAATGTGTCAAAAAGGGGACACTGTGTGCCGTAATGTGCAAAATGGGGACGCTGTCTGCCGTAATGTGTAAAAAGGGGACGCTGTCTGCCTTAGAGTGTAAAAAGGGTACGCTGTCTGCCATTATGTTTAAAAAAGGGGTCGCTGCCTGCCGTAATGTGTTAAAAAGGGGAATCTGTCCGCCGTAATGTGTAAAAAGGGGGACGCTGTCTGCCGCAATGTGTAAAAATGGGGATGCTGTCTGCCGTAATGTTTAAAAAGGGATCTCTACCTGCCGTAATGTGTAATAGGAGGCTGTACCTGCCGTAATGTGTAAAAGGGAGCTCTGCCTGGAGTAATTTGTCTAAGTGGCGCTACTGTGCAGCGTAATTTGACTAATGGAAGCCCTGGACAACAAAATTGCATTCATGTCCTCCTCCCACTCCCAGTCCCAAACATTAAATATTATAATTTTTTCTATAAAAATGTACAATATATCACAAGTATGATGAGCAGGCAGGCAGCGGGCATTGGCGGCAGTGGCGGCATCGGACTGAGATGCAAATTAGTGGCGGAGGACTAGGTCAGTTGATGGTGGGCGAGTTTGTAAGCCATTGGCGGTGGCAGCAGGCATCGGCGCAGGGGCAGTAGCGGGCATTGGCTCTGCGGCGGTAGGGGTCATCGGCAGGATTCGGCGGACATTATGGCTGTAGTGCCTCACCAGCCACTGACCTCACCGCACGCCACTGCACAAGGGTACACATGTTTAAGGGGAAGAAAGCTGAGGTAAATTTCCCTCCTCTCATGAAGAAAAAGAGCGGGAATCTCCAGACAAGAGACTGCAGTTTCCCACAAAGAATTCTCAAGGAGTATCCTTTCCCTACTAGTGCCAGGATACGATGGGAATCTTCCCCTAGGGTGTCACGTTTGCTCAAAAGGTAGCGCTGACTTAACGGCTATCCTCAGGGATCCTGCAGATAGCATGCAGTAAAAGTACTTTGAAGTCCATTTACACACATTCTGGTACACTACTCAGACCGGCGATTGTGTCGGCATGGGTTTATAGCGCTGTAGCAGCGTGGACAGATAACTTATCAGCAGAGATTGAGACCCTAGTATGTATATATATATATATATATATATATATATATATATATGTATGTATATAGATATATATATAAAAGATGCTGTCTTAGATATATACTGTATATAAAACATGCCCAAAGAGACATTAGTCTACTGGGTTCTAGAGTTAACGCTATGTCGATTTCTGCTTGACGTGTCCTGTGGAACATGCAATGGACAGGTGATGCCGACTTAAGAGGCATATGGAAGGTTTACCTTACAAGGCTGAGGATTGGGTGGAGAAGGGATCTCGGACCTGGTCTCCACAGCTATAGCTGGTAATTCTGATCTTTTGCCTTATATTCCCGCACAGCCTAGGAAAGCACGACATTATCAAATGCAGTCCTTTCGATCACAAAGAAACAAGAAAGTCCGAAGTGCTTCCTTTCTTGCCAGAGGCAGGGGCAGAGGAAAGAAGCTGCACAACACAGCTAGTTCCCAGGAACAGAAGTCCTCCCCGGCCTCTACAAAATCCACTGCATGTCGCTGGGGCTCCACAGGCGGAGCTAGGCCCGGTGGGGGCACGTCTTCGAAATTTCAGCCACAAGTGGGTTCACTCCCTGTTGGATCCCTGGGCAATAGATATTGTGTCTCAGGGATACAAGCTGGACTTCGAGGAGATGCCCCCTCACCGACGGCCCTGCCGGCTTCCCCCCACGAGAGGGAAACAGTGTGTCACGATCCGGGTATCTGGACGCCATTTCTTACCCATCAGTTGCCTCCTAAGGCTGGCTCAGCGCTCCAGGACCGGATCCCATCTGTTATCCTGATGTGTACATTCCTGTATCCTCTCCTGTCACTCTGGGACGCTGTCACAGTAAACGCCATATTACACCTGGCATGGCGTCTCCCGCGGCCTCCGCCGCCGTCCCTGAACTTCTGCATGCAGAGTGTCTGAGTGGCGATTACGTCAGCCGCGGCCTCCGCTGTGTCCGCGTGGTTGGATGTGCATCTGTCAGCCTGGCGCCTCCTGTCTCCGGTGGCCGGCGCCGCCATTACTGTTTTCATTACCACATGGATTACAAACCAAACTTCCCTCCAAGTGTCTGCATGGGCGCAGCCATCTTGGATTCTGTCAGCTGATCATTTCCACCAATCTGTTCTCAGTATTGATAATCTGCATAATTGCCTAGCCAATCCCTTCCTTGCTGCAGGTATAAATACACTGTGCCTGAGCAAGGAAGGCGTCAGTGCTTTGGTTGTCAAACCTAGTTCCTGTTTGTCTCTCTCCTGTGATTGTCTTCCAGGTTCCAGCTCCTGTCTCAAGACTTCCACCATAGAGACCCGCACCAGCATTCCACCTGCGGTGTAGCCTGACTCTCCAATCCATTGTGGATTCATCTGTTTCCAGCTACAACATTACCTGCTTCCAGCTCAGCTTCCAGCAGAGTACAGCTTCCCTTAAAGGGCCGGTGTCCTTTCTACACTTTACCACTCTCCACCGGTATTATTATTTCTCCGCTCTCAAGTTCTACATTTCAGTTCATATTTCATCGCTCCCAAGTTCATTTATTATTTAACTGGTTCCAGCCAGTATCCACTCCGTGCTAACAACAGTCTGGTTCCAGCCAGTATCCACAGCAGCTGCTTTATCTTCAGCAACCCAGCTTTTCCTGGAACACCAGCTGGCACAATCCTGGGTTATCTCCATTGCTACAGTCGGGCCTGGTAAGGACTTTCCATCTAGAAGATCATAAGAACTATCTCACACTACCAGTGCCCTGTGGCTCCTGCCATCCTGTAGTACCCAGGAACTGTATTTATTCTTTGCTGACTTTTACGTTTTCTTTTACTGCTGCTGTGTTGCGGAGTTGTCATAATAAACATCATTGACTTTTATCCAAGTTGTCGTGGTCACGCCTTCGGGCAGTTATTATTCATGTTACTTACATGTCCAGGGGTCTGATACAACCTCCCAGGTTCCGGTACATCTCAGCCCCTACAACTGAGGCTGCCTCCCGTCAGCTCAGGCCCTCAGTTGTGACAGTAAGCACTGACCTAATGAATCCAGCCGGAGACCAGGATCAAGCGGCCAGGCCGATGCAAGAACTGGCAGCCCGACTAGAACATCAGGAGGCTGCACAGGGCCACATCATCCGCTGTCTCCAGGATCTCTCTACTCGGCTGGATGGGATTCAGACAACTCTCCGTGGATCAGGCGCGTCTGGTGCGTCAACCACAGTGACTCCAGCTATAACCCCACCCACCTTACCCATTTCTGCTCCACGTCTTCATCTTCCAACGCCAGCAAAATTTGACGGATCTCCAAGATTCTGCAGGGGATTTCTCAACCAGTGTGAGATTCAGTTTGAGCTACAACCTGGCAATTTTCCCAGTGACCGTACAAAAATTGCCTACATTATTTCTCTTCTCAGTGGCTCAGCCCTTGATTGGGCATCACCGTTATGGGAGAGGTCCGACACCCTGCTATCTTCCTACACTGCCTTCGTGTCAACATTCAGGCGCATCTTCGACGAGCCAGGCCGGGTAACCTCAGCTTCATCCGAGATTCTCCGTTTACGCCAGGGGTCACGTACTGTAGGACAATATCTGATACAGTTCCAGATCCTGGCATCCGAACTGGCATGGAACGACGAGGCCCTGTATGCTGCATTCTGGCATGGCTTATCTGAGCGTATTAAAGATGAGTTAGCTACCAGAGACTTACCTTCTAAGTTAGATGAGCTAATCTCACTCTGCACGAAAGTTGATTTACGTTTCAGAGAGAGAGCAACTGAGCGTGGAAGATCATCTGCTCCAAAATCTTCTGCTCCTCCTCCTCGTCAACTGTCACCATCTAAAGATGAGCCCATGCAACTTGGCCGTTCCCGTTTAACTCCTGCTGAGCGCCGAAGACGTCTCTCCGAGTTTCTCTGTCTCTATTGTGCAGCTCCGTCTCACACCATTAATGCCTGTCCCAAACGTCCGGGAAACTCCAAATCCTAGCTCGCCAAGGAGAGGGCCGGCTAGGAGTAATGATCTCCTCTCCATCTCCTCAAGATTGTAATCTCCCAGTCTCGCTTCAAGTTGCTCAACGTTATCGGAACGTCATTGCCCTCCTTGATTCCGGAGCAGCTGGGAACTTTATTACCGAAGCCTATGTTAAACGGTGGTCCCTACCCACCGAGAGACTTCCTTCGTCCATTTCTTTAACTGCCGTGGATGGCAGCAAAATTTTTGATGCAGTTATTTCTTTAAGGACTCTACCAGTTCGTCTGAGAGTGGGAGTTCTTCATTCCGAACTTATTTCTTTTTTAGTGATTCCAAGAGCCACACATCCTGTGGTCCTGGGCCTTCCATGGCTCCGTCTTCACAATCCTACAATTGATTGGACGACTACGCAAATCCTGGCATGGGGTTCCTCCTGTGCTGAGACATGTTTGTTTAAAGTATTGCCTGTCTGTTCTTCCTCCCCCAGGTCGTCTGATGTTCCACCTCCTCCATATCAAGATTTCACGGATGTGTTCAGTAAAGCTTCTGCTGATATCCTTCCTCCTCATAGAGAATGGGACTGTCCGATTGATCTCGTTCCAGGGAAGGTTCCACCTCGAGGCCGAACTTATCCGTTGTCTCTGCCTGAGACGCATTCTATGGAGGAATATATTAAAGAGAACCTAGCAAAGGGGTTCATTCGACCTTCTTCTTCTCCAGCCGGCGCAGGCTTCTTTTTTGTAAAAAAGAAAGATGGTGGTCTGCGGCCGTGCATCGACTACAGAGGTTTGAACGACATTACCATCAAGAACCGTTATCCTTTACCCCTGATTACTGAGCTCTTTGACAGAGTTAGCGGAGCTACCATCTTTACAAAGCTGGACTTGCGAGGTGCATACAATCTCATCCGGATCCGTGAGGGTGACGAGTGGAAGACCGCCTTTAACACCCGTGACGGACATTATGAGTACCTCGTCATGCCCTTCGGATTGAGCAATGCTCCAGCTGTCTTCCAGCATTTTGTCAATGAGATCTTCAGAGACATTCTATACCGTCATGTCGTGGTCTATCTAGACGATATCCTCATTTTTGCCAACGATTTAGAGGAACATCGTTTTTGGGTTAAAGAGGTTCTGTCCCGTCTCCGTGTCAATCATCTCTATTGCAAATTAGAAAAATGCGTCTTTGAAGTCAAGTCCATTCCGTTTCTAGGGTACATTGTGTCCGGTTCCGGACTAGAGATGGATCCTGAGAAACTACAAGCAATCCAAAATTGGCCGGTACCCTTAACCCTCAAAGGGGTCCAGAGGTTCTTAGGGTTCGCCAACTATTACCGAAAGTTTATACGAGACTTTTCCACCATTGTGGCGCCTATTACTGCTTTCACTAAGAAGGGTGCTAACCCGTCCAAGTGGTCTGAAGAAGCCATGCAAGCATTTCATCTTTTAAAACAAAGGTTCATCTCTGCGCCTGTCCTGAAACAGCCTGACATCGACTCTCCTTTCATCTTAGAGGTGGATGCCTCCTCCGTTGGAGTAGGAGCGGTGTTATCTCAGAGGGCTAAAGATGGCCATTTACACCCTTGCAGTTTCTTCTCCCGGAAGTTCTCCCCAGCTGAGCGCAACTATGCCATTGGCGACCAGGAGTTGCTAGCCATCAAGCTCGCTCTAGAAGAGTGGAGGTATCTGTTGGAGGGAGCTTCTCATTCAATCACCATACTTACAGACCACAAGAACCTTTTATACCTGAAGGGCGCACAATGTCTCAACCCTCGTCAGGCCAGATGGGCACTTTTCTTTTCCAGGTTCGACTTTAAACTCCAGTTCTGTCCGGGCTCTCAGAATCGCAAGGCCGATGCCCTTTCCCGCTCATGGGAGCAAGAAAATGAGTCAGAGTCTTCAGACAAGCATCCTATTATAAATCCGTTGGCATTCTCCACGGTAGGGATGGACTCTACGCCCCCATCAGGGAAAAGTTTTGTGAAGCCGATGCTAAGGAAGAAGCTCATGCATTGGGCCCATGCTTCCCGTTTTGCCGGACATACAGGTATCCAAAAAACCCTGGAGTTTATCTCTAGGTCCTACTGGTGGCCAACTCTGAAAAAGGACGTCTTGGAGTTTATTGCATCTTGCCCAAAGTGTGCCCAACATAAAGTATCCCGCCAGTCGCCTGCGGGGCAACTGGTTCCACTATCCGTTCCCCGTCGACCATGGACCCACTTGTCGATGGATTTCATTACAGACTTACCCATGTGCAACAAGTTCAATACCATCTGGGTGGTAGTTGACCGGTTCACCAAGATGGCACACTTCATTCCTCTCACCGGTCTTCCGTCAGCTTCCAAGTTGGCTCAAGTATTCATACAAGAGATCTTCCGACTCCACGGTCTTCCTGAAGAAATTATCTCAGATCGAGGAGTTCAATTCACAGCCAAATTCTGGCGAAGTTTATGTCAAGTCCTCCAAGTCAAGCTAAAGTTTTCCACGGCTTACCATCCTCAGACCAATGGTCAAACCGAGAGGGTGAATCAGGACTTGGAGGCCTTCCTCCGCATCTATGTGTCCTCCTCTCAAGATGACTGGGTTCAATTACTTCCCTGGGCCGAGTTCTGTCATAACAACCAGTATCATTCTTCATCTGCTTCAACACCATTCTTCACTAACTTTGGATTCCACCCTAAAGTCCCTGAGTTCCAACCGCTTCCAGCAACTTCTGTTCCCGCAGTGGATATCACCTTGCATCAGTTTGCCAATATCTGGAAGAGCGTACAATCAGCTCTGCTCAAGGCATCGTTCAGGTACAAGAAGTTTGCGGATAAGAAGCGTCGAGCAGTTCCTGCTCTCAAGGTGGGTGATCGGGTATGGTTATCCACGAAGAATTTGAGGTTAAGAATTCCCAGTATGAAGTTTGCACCTCGCTATATCGGTTCTTTCAAGATTGAACAAGTCATCAATCCTGTTGCTTACAGACTCCAGTTGCCTCCCTTCTTAAAAATACCCAGGACATTCCATGTTTCCCTGTTGAGACCGCTGATCTTGAATCGGTTTCATTCCTCACTTCCTCCAACTCCGAAAGTCCAAACTCAACGAGGCGTTGAGTATGAAGTGGCCAAGATCCTGGACTCACGTCACCGTTACGGTCAACTACAATATCTTATTGACTGGAAGGGTTATGGTCCTGAGGAACGTTCATGGACCAATGCTTCTGATGTCCATGCTCCTGCCTTGGTCCGGAGATTCCATTCCAAGTTTCCTCAAAAGCCAAAGAAGTGTCCTGGGGCCACTCCTAAAGGGAGGGGTGCTGTCACGATCCGGGTATCTGGACGCCATTTCTTACCCATCAGATGCCTCCTAAGGCTGGCTCAGCGCTCCAGGACCGGATCCCATCTGTTATCCTGATGTGTACATTCCTGTATCCTCTCCTGTCACTCTGGGACGCTGTCACAGTAAACGCCATATTACACCTGGCATGGCGTCTCCCGCGGCCTCCGCCGCCGTCCCTGAACTTCTGCATGCAGAGTGTCTGAGTGGCGATTACGTCAGCCGCGGCCTCCGCTGTGTCCGCGTGGTTGGATGTGCATCTGTCAGCCTGGCGCCTCCTGTCTCCGGTGGCCGGCGCCGCCATTACTGTTTTCATTACCACATGGATTACAAACCAAACTTCCCTCCAAGTGTCTGCATGGGCGCAGCCATCTTGGATTCTGTCAGCTGATCATTTCCACCAATCTGTTCTCAGTATTGATAATCTGCATAATTGCCTAGCCAATCCCTTCCTTGCTGCAGGTATAAATACACTGTGCCTGAGCAAGGAAGGCGTCAGTGCTTTGGTTGTCAAACCTAGTTCCTGTTTGTCTCTCTCCTGTGATTGTCTTCCAGGTTCCAGCTCCTGTCTCAAGACTTCCACCATAGAGACCCGCACCAGCATTCCACCTGCGGTGTAGCCTGACTCTCCAATCCATTGTGGATTCATCTGTTTCCAGCTACAACATTACCTGCTTCCAGCTCAGCTTCCAGCAGAGTACAGCTTCCCTTAAAGGGCCGGTGTCCTTTCTACACTTTACCACTCTCCACCGGTATTATTATTTTTCCGCTCTCAAGTTCTACATTTCAGTTCATATTTCATCGCTCCCAAGTTCATTTATTATTTAACTGGTTCCAGCCAGTATCCACTCCGTGCTAACAACAGTCTGGTTCCAGCCAGTATCCACAGCAGCTGCTTTATCTTCAGCAACCCAGCTTTTCCTGGAACACCAGCTGGCACAATCCTGGGTTATCTCCATTGCTACAGTCGGGCCTGGTAAGGACTTTCCATCTAGAAGATCATAAGAACTATCTCACACTACCAGTGCCCTGTGGCTCCTGCCATCCTGTAGTACCCAGGAACTGTATTTATTCTTTGCTGACTTTTATGTTTTCTTTTACTGCTGCTGTGTTGCGGAGTTGTCAAAATAAACATCATTGACTTTTATCCAAGTTGTCGTGGTCACGCCTTCGGGCAGTTATTATTCATGTTACTTACATGTCCAGGGGTCTGATACAACCTCCCAGGTTCCGGTACATCTCAGCCCCTACAACTGAGGCTGCCTCCCGTCAGCTCAGGCCCTCAGTTGTGACACAGTGTTAACTGCAATTCACAAATTGTATCTTCAACAGGTGGTGGTCAAGGTTCCCCTCCTTCAACAAGGAGGGGGTTATTATTCGACCATGTTGTAGTCCCGAAACCGGGCGGTTCGGTCAGACCCATATTGAATTTAAAATCCCTGAACATATACCTGAAAAGGTTCAAGTTCAAGATGGAATAGCTGAGAGCGGTCGTCGCAAGCCTGGAAGTGGGGGGATTTTATGGTGTCTCTCGACATAAAGGATGCATACCTTCATGTCCCCATTTATCCACCTCATCAGGCGTACCTCAGATTTGTGGTACAGGATTGTCATTACCAATTTCAGACGTTGCCGTTTGGTCTCTCCACGGCACCGAGAATATTTACCAAGGTAATGGCGGAAATGATGGTACTCCTGCGGAAGCAAGGGGTCGCAATTATCCCATACTTGGACGATCTCCTCATAAAAGCGGGATCAAGAGAGCAGTTGCTGATCAGCGTAGCACTTTCTCTGGAAGTGTAACGGCAACACGGCTGGATTCTAAATATTCCAAAGTCGCAGTTGGTTCCTACGGCTCGTCTGCCTTTCCTAGGCATGATTCTAGACACAGACCAGAAAAGGGTTTATCTCCCAATAGAGAGAGCTCAGGAGCTCATGACACTGGTCAGGAACCTATTAAAACCAAAACAGATGTCAGTGCATCACTGCACTCGAGTCCTGGGAAGGATGGTGGCATCATACGAGGCCATTCCCTTCGGCAGGTTCCATGCGAGGACCTTTCAATGGGACTTACTGGACAAGTGGTCCGGATCACATCTTCAGATGCATCGGTTAATCACCCTATCCCCCAGGGCCAGGGTGTCTCTCCTGTGGTGGCTGCAGAGTGCTCACCTTCTCGAGGGTCGCAGATTCGGCATTCAGGACTGGGTCCTGGTGACCACGGATGCAAGCCTCCGAGGGTGGGGAGCAGTCACACAGGGAAGAAATGTCCAAGGTCTGTGGTCAAGTCAGGAGACTTGCCTTCACATCAACATCCTGGAACTAAGGGCCGTATACAACGCCCTACGTCAAGCGGAGACCCTGCTTCGCGACCAACCGGTTCTGATTCAGTCAGACACCATCACCGCAGTGGCTTATGTAAACCGACAAGGCGGCACAAGGAGCAGGGTAGCGATGGCGGAAGCCACCAGAATTCTTCGCTGGGCGGTAAATCACGTAAGCGCACTGTCAGCAGTGTTCATCCCGGGAGTGGACAACTGGGAAGCAGACTTCCTCAGCAGACACGACCTCCACCCGGGAGAGTGGGGACTTCATCAGGAAGTCTTCGCACAGATTGCGAGTCGGTGGGAACTGCCACAAGGGGACATGATGGCATCCCGCCTCAACAAAAAACTACAGAGGTATTGCGCCAGGTCAAGAGACCCTCAGGCGATAGCTGTAGACGCCCTGGTGACACCGTGGGTGTTCCAGTCAGTCTATGTATTTCCTCCTCTTCCTCTCATACCCAAGGTGCTGAGAATCATAAGGAAAAGAGGAGTGAGAACAATTCTCATTGTTCCGGATTGGCCACGAAGGACTTGGTATTCAGATCTGCAAGAAATGCTCACAGAGGACCCGTGGCCTTTTTCCCTAAGACAGGACTTGTTGCAACAGGGGCCCTGTCTGTTCCAAGACTTACCGCGGCTGCGTTTGACGGCATGGCGGTTGAACGCCGGATCCTAGCAGAGAAAGGCATTCCGGATGAGGTCATTTCTACGCTGATAAAGGCTAGGAAAGACGTGACAGCTCAACATTATCACCGTATATGGCGAAAATATGTTGCTTCGTATGAGGCCAGGAATGCCCCTACGGAGGAATTCCAGCTGGGCCGTTTCCTTCACTTCCTACAGTCAGGAGTGAATTTGGGCCTAAAATTGGGTTCCATGAAGGTGCAAATTTCGGCCCTATCCATTTTCTTTCAAAAGGAGTTGACTTCTCTACCTGAAGTTCAGACGTTTGTAAAGGGAGTGCTGCATATTCAGCCCCCTTTTGTGCCTCCAGTGGCACCTTGGGTTCTTAACGTGGTGTTGAGTTTCCTGAAATCCCACTGGTTTGAACCACTCACAACGGTGGAGTTGAAATATCTAACGTGGAAGGTGGTCATGCTACTAGCCTTGGCTTCGGCTAGGCGTGTGTCAGAGTTGGCGGCTTTGTCACATAAGAGCCCCTATCTGGTTTTCCATGCGGATAGAGCAGAATTGCGGACCCGTCCACAATTTCTGCCGAAAGTGGTTTCATCCTTTCATATAAACCAACCTATTGTGGTGCCTGTGGCTACTACTGACTTGGAGGATTCCGAGTTGCTTGATGTGGTCAGGGCTTTGAAGGTTATGTAGCCAGAACGGCTAGGGTCAGGAAAACAGAGTCTTTGTTTATCCTGTCTGCTTCCAACAAGCTTGGTGTTCCTGCTTCAAAGCAAACTATTGCTCGCTGGATCAGTAACACGATTCAGCAGGCTCATTCTGCGGCTGCATTGCCGCTGCCAAAATCAGTTAAGGCCCATTCCACTAGGAAGGTGGGCTCTTCTTGGGCGGCTGCCCGAGGGGTCTCGGCATTACAGCTGTGCCGAGCGACTACTTGGTCAGGTTCAAACACTTTTGCACAGTTCTACAAGTTGATACCCTGGCTGAGGAGGACCTTGTGTTTGCTCATTCGGTGCTGCAGAGTCATCCGCACTCTCCCGCCCGTTTGGGAGCTTTGGTATAATCCCCATGGTCCTTACGGAGTCCCCAGCATCCACTAGGACGTTAGAGAAAATAAGATTTTACTTACCGGTAAATCTATTTCTCGTAGTCCGTAGTGGATGCTGGGCGCGGACTTCTGCAATACTTGTATATAGTTATTGCTGCAATAAGGGTTATGTTATGGTTGCATCAGGGTTGACCTGATGCTCTGTTGTTGTTCATACTGTTAACTGGGTAAGTTTATCACAGGTTATATGGTGTGATTGGTGTGGCTGGTATGAATCTTGCCCTGGATTACCAAAATCCTTTCCTTGTACTGTCAGCTCTTCTGGGCACAGTTCTCTAACTGAGGTCTGGAGGAGGGACATAGAGGGAGGAGCCAGAGCACACCAGAACCTAAATTCTTTCTTAAAGTGCCCATGACTCCTGCGGAGCCCGTCTATCCCCATGGTCCTTACGGAGTCCCCAGCATCCACTACGGACTACGAGAAATAGATTTACTGGTAAGTAAAATCTTATTTTTTCGCACATCCCGTCACTGCCTGCCGATCCCATCTCTGCGGTCTGATGCGCCTGCGCATTGTGGTGCATACGCATGCGCAGTTCAGACGTGATCGCAGGCTGTACGAAAACGCAGCCTAGCAATCAGGTCTGAATCAGGCCCTATGTTATATGTTGGAGGAGATAGAGGAACGAAAAGTTCTTTCCCACACCATTTTATTCTGTTTTTGTAACAGTGCTGCAGGAAGATACTGGTGACACTGTCCGATATTGGCCCTGGTGACAGCAGGGGGTCCCCACCAAGATTTGGTTAATTATCTACAGGAGACAGCCAGTGTACAATAATGGTGGTATGTAGAGAATTGTGCTGCTTCCATTATGATGCAACATAAGAAAATGCTGGATCAGATTTATAAAAGCACTGGACCCTGGTAGTTTCAGATGTTCAAACTGTTCCTATTTTGACGGCGCTCAAAAGGGGAGGAGTTACATAAAAGTGTGGATGTTTCTGATCAGATAAAGGCATAAAATGGGTGGATCCTGCTGGAATCCTATTTTTGAATAAAGGATCACAATAATTGGGATTATTACAGCCTGGCCAACTATTACCTGCCTAACAGATAAAAACTAGAAATTTTATATACTTATGTAAAATTCCAAAATTATTACATTTTGCAGTGACATAAAGTTGGTCTTAGTGAAATGTACTGGAATCAGAGCAATGTAGAGTGTACCCTCATGAAGAAAATGTAGTCAATAGGAATATATTTCTTTATAAACAAAGTGTGCAGCAAAATGTTTGCTGAAGGTCGTCTACACTAGTGTACACTTTAAGCCAAAGGCAGCTATATACTGTAGTATTAAATCAGGACTTCAAAATTATAGGAAAGAAAAGCAATGACTTGTAAAATGTGTATTTTAAAAATTACATTGGGATGGATGTAAAAGTAGGAGGCACAAACATATATTTGGGATATCTCTTTGTTGAAAATTGGAAGTAACACAGAGCTGGAAAGGAGGCAGTATGCCTTGTGCTGGCCCAGCCCCCTAAACCTGTAGGCCATCTATGGGGTGAAGCTGCCATCACTGGGAAATAGAGCACTGCTTGGAGTGTCCTAACGATGCTCTATGCAGCTACACAGGCTGCAGGGTGTCTGTAGCAGGGTATCTAGGAGTCCTGCAAGCCACATGCAGGTGTCATGGGGCAGTGACAGTGCCGACAAGTGGAGGCTCAAGAGATGGAGCTGCAGTGCAGTCTGAAATTCAAACAGGGAAGCCACACCAACTGCAGTGAGTCCTGAACGGTTGCAGTTGGTGTGGCTCCCCTACTAGAATTTTGGACTGAGCTGCAGCCTCACCTCCGAAGCCGCCAATGTGCCCTGTTTGACAGCACTGCTCACAGACCTTCCTAG
The DNA here is from genome assembly GCF_028390025.1 of Pseudophryne corroboree. Taxonomy (NCBI): domain Eukaryota; kingdom Metazoa; phylum Chordata; class Amphibia; order Anura; family Myobatrachidae; genus Pseudophryne; species Pseudophryne corroboree. The sequence goes on along the minus strand of NC_086444.1, from coordinate 225,320,264 downwards.
TTACAGCCCCCTCTCCCCGCCCCATGACCACCTCTGACTCACTGACAGGCAGAGGCGATCGCATTTTCTTTGGCCACCCCGCAGAAAATGCAGGCGCATGCGCAGGATGGGTGCTGCGCATGCACCTGCATCAGTTTCTCAGAAATTACGGTTGAATCCCTTATTGTGATCCAACCTGAATTAGGCCCTTGATTTGGTCCTGGTTCAACAACCCGAGGCACCTCTGCAAGTGCCTAGCGGCACCCTAGGGAACCTAGGCACACAGTTTTGGAACCACTGTACTAATGTAAGCATTTTAAAGCAGAAATACAAGCTAAAACACATGATGGAGGCATAATATGTCCATGAAAATTAAGAAGCAGCATTGTTTTATATTGTACATGCCTTGCAGATTTATTTCATAACTACAGCCTGCTTCTTATGATCTCTGTATTTTGTTAAAATTTTTCAATAAAAATCAATTTGCGGGAAAAAAATCTGGAATGTTAGTATGAGAAAGAAAGAGGGGAAGAAGGAAGGGCTCTTTCAGAGGGCTTCCATTTGGTGTTTATTTTGAAGTTCAATAGAAGGCTCTAATTATCACTTTCTATAAGGCAGCAGTTATATATGAGTTTTGTGATCATAAGTACGTTATCAATGTGGCATGCTTGTTTGTGCTTTTGAGGGCCAGTTTTAGTTCCTGATATGTCTGGGTGGGATGTAGTTATGTGACCAGCGGTCAGGAGACCTCCGGTCTACATCCCGCCCCCTCACAATACCGACAGTCGGCATGCCGATCAGCAGGGACTATTACCACTCTTGGGTGTCCATGACACCAACAGAGTGATAAAGAACCCGTGGCGACTGCAGGTCGCCACCAAGCCCAAGCTGCAGGTTACCCCCAAGCCCAAAAGGGGCTTGCGAAGCTCGCCCTCTCGGCGTCAGGATGTTGACTGCCGGGATCCTAATATAAACCCGTTGGGGTTATCACAGAGTCTAGCAGGTAGAGGGTCCAAGATGATAGCAAAGAGGAGAATGTCATGATTTCAATGCTCTACCAGTTAAGATTGATTCAACCAATAACATGGGTGTGGATTATAACTGGTGGTTTTCACCAGTAACACCAACAAGGAGGTAAGGGCTTAAGGGTGCCAAGTTGGTTACTAGTGTGGCAGGCTGTAGAATGGTTGGATAGTAAAAGTTCATGTTACATGGAGCTGATGCAAAAGAGCCAAGGGGGTAAAACAAAGAGCTAGGGGTCAAACACAGGAATACAAGATCTTAGTGAAAGGGATATGGTGGAAGGGGGGGGGGATTTAGGTGCGGTTGTAAAGAGTATTGCTGCTGCTTATTTGAAAGCTCAGACAAGTTAATGCAGCAGGAGCTGTGTCCAAGGAGATAACGCAGACTGGCCGCAGCAGCTCTGTCCCTGAGGCCTAGAAATCTCAAGCGGAAGACAGAGACCGGGGTCTTGGCACTCCACAAATCACAGGAGACAAGCCTCTGTTTTGTGAAATGGCGCCACCTACCTGCACTCAAGCGGCTGCAGACTGTCAATCACTTGACGTCTGCAGCCATACTATATCCAATGTCATAGGACCCGTACTGCACATGCGCAATATGGGTCCAGCGCATGCACAAAGTGCCAAACATTGGTACTTGCGCTTTCAGCACTGCATCAGCCCCATAGTGAGAAGCAGGTTGGAGACAAGCTGAGTCATACATGTACAGTATACTTTATTTGTCAGAACTAACACAGGAATACTGAACGATAAGTGTGAAGCCTTATACTCTAATTTAGTGAGAGCATGCGCTAATCTTTATCACCATGAAGTCTGACATGTGCAGAAAATACAGCATAGGACTAATCATATAATAAACAGATAAGATGTTTTTATTTTGTACAGACTTAATGTTTTTCTGTCTGTTATTCAATAAATGTACACATAAAAATCATTACAACCGGTTGTACACAGAAAATAAGAATTTACTCACCGGTAATTCTATTTCTCGTAGTCCGTAGTGGATGCTGGGAACTCCGTAAGGACCATGGGGAATAGACGGGCTCCGCAGGAGACTGGGCACTCTAAGAAAGAATTAGGACTACTGGTGTGCACTGGCTCCTCCCTCTATGCCCCTCCTCCAGACCTCAGTTAGGGAAACTGTGCCCGGAAGAGCTGACACTACAAGGAAAGGATTTGGAATCTTGGGTAAGACTCATACCAGCCACACCAATCACACCGTACAACTCGTGATAACTATACCCAGTTAACAGTATGAATAACAACTGAGCCTCACTGAACAGATGGCTCATAACAATAACCCTTTAGTTAAGCAATAACTATATACAAGTATTGCAGACAATCCGCACTTGGGACGGGCGCCCAGCATCCACTACGGACTACGAGAAATAGAATTACCGGTGAGTAAATTCTTATTTTCTCTGACGTCCTAGTGGATGCTGGGAACTCCGTAAGGACCATGGGGATTATACCAAAGCTCCCAAACGGGCGGGAGAGTGCGGATGACTCATCAGCACCGAATGAGCAAACTCAAGGTCCTCCTCGGCCAGGGTATCAAACTTGTAGAATTTTGCAAACGTGTTTGATCCCGACCAGGTAGCAGCTCGGCAAAGTTGTAAAGCCAAGACCCCTCGGGCAGCCGCCCAAGAAGAGCCCACCTTCCTCGTGGAATGGGCTTTTACTGATTTAGGATGCGGCAGTCCAGCCGCAGAATGTGCAAGTTGAATCGTGGAGCAGATCCAGCGAGCAATAGTCTGCTTAGAAGCAGGAGCACCCAGCTTGTTGGGTGCATGCAGGATAAACAGCGAGTCAGTCTTTCTGACTCTAGCCGTCCTGGAAACATAGATTTTCAGGGCCCGGACTACGCCCAGCAACTTGGAAGCCTCCAAGTCCCGAGTAGTCGCAGGCACCACAATAGGTTGGTTCAAATGAAACGCTGATACCACCTTAGGGAGAAATTGGGGACGAGTCCTCAATTCTGCTCTGTCCATATGGAAGATCAGATAGGGGCTTTTACAGGACAAAGCCGCCAATTCGGACACCCGCCTAGCCGAAGCCAAGGCCAAAAGCATGACCACTTTCCACGTGAGATATTTTAATTCCACGGTCTGAAGTGGCTCAAACCAATGTGATTTTAGGAAATCCAACACAACGTTGAGATCCCAAGGTGCCACTGGGGGCACAAAAGGGGGCTGAATATGCAGCACTCCCTTAACAAACGTCTGAACTTCAGGCAGTGAAGCCAGTTCTTTTTGAAAGAAAATAAACAGGGCCGAAATCTGGACTTTAATGGATCCCAATTTTAGGCCCATAGTCACTCCTGACTGTAGGAAGTGCAGGAATCGACCCAGCTGAAATTCTTCTGTGGGGGCCTTCATAGCCTCACACCAAGAAACATATTTTCGCCATATGCGGTGATAATGTTTTGCTGTCACATCCTTCCTAGCTTTTATCAGCGTAGGAATGACTTCAACCGGAATGCCCTTTTCCATCAGGATCCGGCGTTCAGCCGCCATGCCGTCAAACGCAGCCGCGGTAAGTCTTGGAACAGACAGGGCCCCTGCTGTAGCAGGTCCTGCCTGAGAGGCAGAGGCCAAGGGTCCTCTGAGATCATTTCTTGCAGTTCCGGGTACTAAGTCCTTCTTGGCCAATCCGGAACGATGAGTATAGTTCTTACTCCTCTCTTTCTTATTATCCTCAGCACCTTTGGTATGAGAGGAAGAGGAGGGAACACATAAACCGACTGGTACACCCACGGTGTCACTAGAGCGTCCACAGCTATCGCCTGAGGGTCCCTTGACCTGGCGCAATATCTTTTTAGCTTTTTGTTGAGGCGGGACGCCATCATGTCCACCTGTGGCCTTTCCCAACGATTTACAATCAGCTGGAAGACTTCTGGATGAAGTCCCCACTCTCCCGGGTGGAGGTCGTGCCTGCTGAGGAAGTCTGCTTCCCAGTTGTCCACTCCCGGAATGAACACTGCTGCCAGTGCTATCACGTGATTTTCCGCCCATCGGAGAATCCTTGTGGCTTCTGCCATCGCCATCCTGCTTCTCGTGCCGCCCTGTTGGTTTACAGGGGCGACCGCCGTGATGTTGTCTGACTGAATCAGCACCGGCTGGTTTTGAAGCAGGGGTCTTGCCTGACTTAGGGCATTGTAAATGGCCCTTAGTTCCAGAATATTTATGTGTAGGGAAGCCTCCTGACTCGACCATTGTCCTTGGAAGTTTCTTCCCTGAGTGACTGCCCCCCAACCTCGGAGGCTTGCATCCGTGGTCACCAGGACCCAGTCCTGTATGCTGAATCTGCGGCCCTCGCGAAGATGAGCACTCTGCAGCCACCACAGCAGAGACACCCTGGCCCTCAGAATCCAGCCGTGCTGTTGTAGCACTTCCTGAGATAGTGCTACTCCGACCAACAACTGCTCCCTGGACCTCGCCTTTATAAGGAGATCGTCCAAGTATGGGATAATTATAACTCCCTTCTTTCGAAGGAGTATCATCATTTCGGCCATTACTTTGGTAAATACCCTCGGTGCCGTGGACAGACCAAACGGCAACGTCTGGAATTGGTAATGGCAGTCCTGTACCACAAAACGGAGGTACACCTGGTGAGGTGGGTAAATGGGGACATGTAGGTAAGCATCCTTGATGTCCAGTGATACCATGTAATCCCCCTCTTCCAGGCCTGCAATAACCGCCCTGAGCGATTCCATTTTGAACTTGAACTTCCTTATATAAGTGTTCAAGGATTTCAAATTTAGAATGGGTCTCACCGAACCGTCTGGTTTCGGTACCACAAACATTGTGGAATAGTAACCCCGTCCCTGTTGAAGGAAGGGAACTTTTATTATCACCTGCTGGAGGTACAGCTTGTGAATTGCCGCCAGCACTACCTCCCTGTCCTGGGGAGTAGCTGGCAAGGCTGATTTGAGGTAACAGCGAGGGGGAGCTTGTATCCCTGAGATACCACTTGTAGAACCCAGGGATCCACCTGTGAGCGAACCCACCGGTCGCTGAAGTTCCGGAGACGGGCCTCCACCACACCTGGCTCCACCAGTGGAGCCCCAGCGTCATGCGGTGGATTTAGTGGAAGCAGGGGAGGATTTTTGTTCTTGGGAACTGGCTGTATGGTGCAGCTTTTTCCCTCTACCCCTGCCTCTGGGCAGAAAGGACGCGCCTTTAACCCGCTTGCCTTTCTGGGGCCGAAAGGACTGTACCTGATAATACGGTGCTTTCTTAGGCTGTGAGGGAACCTGAGGTAAAAATGTCGACTTCCCAGCTGTTGCTGTGGAAACGAGGTCCGAGAGACCATCCCCAAACAATTCCACACCCTTGTAAGGCAAAACCTCCATGTGCCTTTTAGAATCCGCATCACCTGTCCACTGCCGAGTCCATAATACTCTCCTGGCAGAAATGGACATTGCATTAATTCTAGATGCCAGCCGGCAAATATCCCTCTGTGCATCTCTCATATATAAGACTACGTCTTTAATATGCTCTATGGTTAGCAATATAGTGTCCCTGTCCAGGAAATCAATGTTATCAGACAGGGAATCAGATCACGCTGCTGCGGCACTGCACATCCATGCTGAAGCAATAGCAGGTCTTAGTATAGTACCTGAGTGTGTATATACAGACTTCAGGATAGCCTCCTGCTTTCTATCCGCAAGGCTCCTTTAAAGCGGCCGTATCCTGAGACGGCAGTGCCACCTTTTTTGACAAGCGTGTGAGCGCTTTATCCACCCTCGGGGATGTCTCCCAACGTAACCTGTCCTCTGGCGGGAAAGGGTACGCCATCAGTAACTTTTTAGAAATCACTAGTTTCTTATCGGGGGAAGCCCACGCTTCTTCACACACTTCATTCAACTCATCTGATGGGGGAAAAACCACTGGTTGCTTTTTCTCCCCAAACATAATACCCTTTTAGTGGTACCTGGGTTAATGTCAGAAATGTGCAACACATTTTTCATTGCCGTAATCATGCAACGGATGGCCCTAGTGGAATGTACATTAGTCTCGTCCTCGTCGACACTGGAGTCAGACTCCGTGTCGACATCTGTGTCTGCCATCTGAGGTAGAGGGCGTTCTTGAGCCCCTGATGGCTTTTGAGACGCCTGGGCAGGTACTGGCTGAGAAGCCGGCTGTCCCACAGCTGTTATGTCATCGAACCTTTTATGTAAGGAGTTGACACTGTCGTGTAAAACCTTCCACATATCCATCCACTCTGGTGTCGACCCCGCAGGGGGTGACATCACATTTATCGGCACCTGCTCCGCCTCCACATAAGCCTCCTCATCAAACATGTCGACACAGCCGTACCGACACACCGCACACACACAGGGAATGCTCTGACTGAGGACAGGACCCCACAAAGTCCTTTGGGGAGACAGAGAGAGAGTATGCCAGCACACACCACAGCGCTATATAATCAGGGATTTACACTAACACAAAGTGATTTTCCCTATAGCAGCTATACAAATACAGTTTGCGCCTAAATTTAGTGCCCCCCCCCCTCTCTTTTTTACCCTTTGAGCCTGGAAACTGCAGGGGAGAGCCTGGGGAGCTGTCTTCCAGCGGAGCTGTGAAGAGGAAATGGCGCCAGTGTGCTGAGGGAGATAGCCCCGCCCCCTTCTCGGCGGGCTTCTCCCGCTCTTATATTAATATTATGGCAGGGGATTTTTGCACATATATAGTTTATTAGACTATATTATATGCTGTTTGCCAATGTAAGGTACTCTAATTGCAGCCCAGGGCGCCCCCCCCCAGCGCCCTGAACCCATCAGTGACCGGAGTATGTGGTGTGCATAGGGAGCAATGGCGCACAGCTGCAGTGCTGTGCGCTACCTTAATGAAGACCGGAGTCTTCAGCCGCCGATTTACAGGACGTTCTTCTTGCTTCTGGCTCTGCAAGGGGGACGGCGGCGCGGCTCCGGGACCGGACGTCCGAGGCTGGGCCTGTGTTCGATCCCTCTGGAGCTAATGGTGTCCAGTAGCCTAGAAGCCCAAGCTAGCTGCAAGCAGGTAGGTTCGCTTCTCTCCCCTAAGTCCCTCGTAGTAGTGAGTCTGTTGCCAGCAGATCTCACTGAAAATAAAAAACCTAATAAATACTTTCTTTACTAGAAGCTCAGGAGAGCCCCTAGTGTGCAACCAGCTCGAGCCGGGCACAGATTCTAACTGAGGTCTGGAGGAGGGGCATAGAGGGAGGAGCCAGTGCACACCAGTAGTCCTAATTCTTTCTTAGAGTGCCCAGTCTCCTGCGGAGCCCGTCTATTCCCCATGGTCGTTACGGAGTTCCCAGCATCCACTAGGACGTCAGAGAAACACAATAAAAACATCTATAATAATACAATAATAAATATACCCACCTGGGTCGAAAGACACCTCATATATGCCAGCGGTCATTTGCAAAGAAATCCTCTCTGCAATCATAATAGACACAATATCCAGCATATAGTCTTATATGTTGTATTATTATACATGGTAAAACGTACCTTTGTTAACTCTTTTTATTTAAGGTCCATGGTCTCCACAGGGTTAATCTTTAACCCTGGGTATAATGCTTGTGGAGACCAGGACTGACACCAAACAGTAAGCTTGTGAGCCTCCCAGGATGCACTGGGCTCCTCTCCCTTCATACCCCGCCCCCATGCTCAGGCACTTCAGTTTTAGCAACAAGCCAAAAGCAGGCGCTGGAGAGAAGAGAGAGAGAAGGAAGGATGGTATACACAGGAAACACTCTCACACATAGGAGAAAGGAACTGCTGACTGTAAAAGTAACCCATTGAATCTAGGTGTGTCAGGGTGGGCACCCTGTGGATTCCATGGACCTTGAAGAAAAAGAGTTAACAAAGTTAAGTTTTACCATAGCTCTTAATTCCTTGTTCAGGGTCCATGGTCTCCACAGGGTTAATCTTTAACCTTGGGAAGTCCCAAAGCAGTTGATAAAGGGAGGGAATGCTCCTCAGCTGAAAGGAGGACATCTCGGCCAAAGGTTGCATCCTGAGAGGCAAACGTATCAAAGGCACAGAACCTAAGAAACGTGAGGGCATTAGACCACTTGGCTGCCTTGCTGAATTGTTCAGAAGATGCGCCACGGAAGGCTTCCCACAAAGGACCCACAGAGCAAGTAGAGTGAGTAGAGACTGTATTTGGAACAGCCAGTTCAAAATGCGTACATACATGTGAGATGGTCATGTGGAGCCAGCATGACAATGTTTGCTTGGTGGCTGGCAAGCCCTGCTTGTGGAATCCATAAAGGACGAATAAGGAATCAGTCTTCCTAAGGGAACCACGAACACCCAGAGAGCACGGACCACATCCAACGATGCCTCCTCTTATGAGAGGCCAGGTTTCTGAAAGGCTGATACCACAATGTGTTTGTTGATCTGGAACTTAGACACTACCTTAGTTAGGTATCCTTTTTTCGTTCAAAGGACCGCCTGGTCCTGATGAAAAATCAAGAATGGGGTGCGACAGGAGAGAGCTCCCAAGTCTGAGTCCCTGCGTGCTGTGGCAATTGCCAGGAGAAAGAGGGTCTTTGCGGTTAACCACTTGAGTTCTACTGTCTCCAAAGGTTCAAAAGTAGGCAGTGATAAAGCCTCAAGAACCAAGGACAAATCCCACAGAGCAACTACAAAGACAAATGGAGGATGTATTCAGAGTACCCATTGAAGGAAGGTATTGTACGTACATCTGGCAAGTGAGCCAGTCTCTTCTGGAACCAAACTGACAAAGCCGAGACCTGGACTTTCAGAGAAGCCAGGTGAAGACCCATGGCTAGGCCCACCTGTAAGAAGGCTAACAGGGATCCTGAGAACTTTAAGATTGTAGTTACGGTGAGCACACCACTGGAAGTAGGAGTGCCATATTCGGTAATATACTGTATGTGGGCTGAGGCTGGTTTCAGAGCCTGAAGCATAGTTTGAACTACAGCACAGGAGAAGCCCTTTCTGATGGAGACCAATGGCCTTGAAACGCGTTACTGGCCATGTCTGCTCCCCACTGGCATCCGTGGCGAGAAGCGTCCAGTGTGGAATCCAGAAAGGCCAGCCCTTGTTCAGGTTGGACTTGTGAAGCCATCATGCAAGGGATATATGAACCTCTTGCATCAGAATTAGAGTCTGAGACTTCAGCTGTGTCGGTAGGCCATTCCACCTGGCCAGTATCAGGCGCTGTAGAGGCCTGGAGTGAAATTGAGCATTTTCCACCATGTTGAATACCAATACCATGGAGCCCAGGGTTTGCATGGCCGCATGTATAGAGACCCGGGGGCTGTGAAACAGGTTGCGGATGCACAGCTGCAATGTTGGAATCTCTTCCTGAGGTAGGAAGAAGCGCTGTAGGCTGGCATCCAGTAAAGCCCCGAGGTGGAGCATCCTCTGAGAAGGGGTGAGTGAGGATTTGGCCCAGTTGATTATCCAAATGTGGGCCTTGAGAAAGGACAACGACAGCTGGAGTAGACAGTTTAATATCTCTGGAGATTGTGCCAGTAGAAGGAGGTTGTCTAAGTAAGGGAGTATTTGAATCCTGTGCCTTTGGAGATGGGCTGCCATTAACACCATGATTTTGGTGAACACCCTGAGAGCTGTGAACAGTCCAAAGGGTAGGACCTGGAATTGGAAATGCTGTTGGAGAACAGCAAACCAAAGAAACTGTTGATGACAGAGTGCTATAGGCACATGCAGGTACACATCCTGGATGTCCAGGGAAACCATATAATCCCCAGGTCACATTGCTAGGACAATGCGGAACTTGGGTACTCTGAGGTACTTCATTTTTAGATTCAGAATCGGGTGGTATGACTCATTTGGTTTCTGAACCAAAAAGAGTGTAGAATAGAACCCCTGACCTTGTTGATGTCGTGGAACAGAGATAATCACTTCAGACTGCTGTAAGGACTGAATGACTCCTTGCAGCGCCTGTGCTTTGCCAGGATCCAGTGATGGAGTGATATGGAAGTACTGTCTTGGAGGACGCCTCAGGAAGGAAAGAGCGTACCTGTGAGAAACTTTTCTTGGAAACAGGCGTTGATCGTGTTAAGACTCCATGCTTGGGGGCAAACTGAAGAAGTTGGCCTCCCACCCTGGGGTCCCCAGGGGAAGGCCTGTCCCGTCAGGCTGAGGGATTATCCTGAGCTGTTGTAGGTGGATGTCTAGCGGCCCAAGCCTACTTGGCCCTGGGTTTGTGGGCCTTGCCTGTGCAATCTGAGTGTGGAAAGGACTGACCCCCTGGTTTTGCCTTGTGAACGAATGGACCAAAAGAACAAAGTTCGAGGCCTGCCTGAAGAAGCTGAAGGCAAGTGAGCCATCTTTGATGTCATTAATTACTCGACAATCTTGTCCAGTGCTGGTTCAAATAGGAACTCGCCCATGTATGGGAGGGCTTCCACGGCTTTCTTGGTATCCAAATCCGCCTTCCATGAGTGGAGACACACAATGCGGCGAGCTGCAATGGATACTGCCAAAGCCTTAAGAGGATAACAGTGCAATGTCGAGAGCAGCTTCACCAATATAATAGGCTGCATCTCTAATGTTGGCAATAATGGATAATTGTGCTGTGGACAGATCAGATGTGAAACTGCGTTCCAGGTCCTCGGTTCATGTCTCAATGGCCTTAGCGACCTACGCTGTGGCTGTAGCTGACCTGGCAGTAGCTTCTGTAAGAGAGTACACCGATTTAAGACATGCATTCAATTGTCTATCCGGTAGTTCCTTTAGTGAGGACGCAAATAGGATAAGCACGATGGAACTTTTGAGTAAGTGTGTCACATAAGTATCCACAATAGGTGGATTCTCCCACTGTGCACCATCCTCTGTGGGTAACGGGTAAAAGAAGCTGAGTCTCTTCGGCACTGTGAATTTCTTAGTAGGTATCATAATCCTGATTAAAATCATAACATTTGGTGATTTACAGGTACCTCTGCCATCTGTCCTATATCCTGCATGTTTCACTGGGAATACAGCTCTCCAGTACCATGAATTGCCTGAGTGCTGAGTTCTCTGCCTGGGAACTGAAACTTGCATCTGTGATGATTAACCTTCTGTGTGAACACTGAATTCAGCAAGTTTCTCCATGCTGTGCCTACACAGCATTGTCCATGTTATCATTATATTACATGCCTTCTGTCACGATCCGGGTACCTGGACGCCATTATTTACCCTTCAGGTGTCTCCTGAGGGTGGCTCAGTGTTCCAGGGCCGGGTCTCAGCGGTGTTGCTGATGTCCACACTCCACATCTACTTCCTGTCATCCTGCAGCGATATCACAGCGGCCTCATAAGGTTACTTATTAAATCCTAGAATGGCGTCTCCAGCCCTCCGCGGCCTCCGCCGCCGTTCCTGTGTTTCCAGGTTACAAGTAATCCCAGAATGGCGTCTCCTGCCCGCTGTGGTCTCCGCCACCATCCCTGTGGTTCCAGTGTGCTGATTATCAGTGTGGTGTCTCCTGCCCCCCGCGGCCTCCGCCGCCATTGCTGCCATTCTCCACATGGTTTCACAATCTGACTTTCCCTCCAAGTGCTAACATGGGCGCAGCCATGTTGGTTCCAGTCACATGCCATTACTTCCACCAATCCGCTGCTCTGCCGGAATCTGCATAATTGGTCAGCCAATGCCTGCCTCTCAGCAGGTATAAATATCCTGTTCCTGAACCAGGAAGTTGTCAGTGCTTTGGTTGTCAAACCCAGTGTTACCAGTCTCTCCTCCTTGTGGTTGTTATATGCGCTTCAGGTATTCCAGCTCCTGTCTCCAACTCCACTAGAGACCCGCACCAGTTTACCACCTTGCGGTGCAGCCTGAATCCGCAGTGCTCTGTCATTGCATCCTGTGACTTGCTGATTGCAAACACCAGCTTCCAGCATCCAGCTTCCAGCAGTGTCCTGTTTCCAGTAACCATCTGTGCTCCGCCATCGATCTCCAATAACCATCGATCTCCAATATCCGTCGATCTCTAGCTACATTGGTGCTTTTGCACTTCCACACAGTTCCTCATCTGGTCCGGTTCCACCCGGCATATCCGGCAGTTCATTTGCGCTCAACAATACTACCAGCTTCCAGTGGAACATCTGCTGGTCAGTTCCTCCTCTCATTCTATTACTCAACGGATGGGTGCTGATTAAGGACATACCAACTCCTGGTCACCCAAGACAGTTTCCTGATATTACCACACCTAGAGGCATCCTCTCCACCGCTGCGTTATTAGGAACTGTGTATTGTTTCTATTTCCATTACCATACCTGAATTCTGCAACTGCCGATGTACCATCTGAACTGTGCTTAAATAAAACCCATAAACCATACTCCTGTTGTCGTGGTCACGCCTTCGGGCATTGGTACTGCAACTCCATCTGCATGTCTAAGAGTCCTATACTACCCCCCAGGTTTAAGTATACCTCAGCCCCTACAACTGAGGCTTTCTCTAGTCAGCACCAGCCCTCAGTTGTGACACCTTCCTAACTCCAGTGGTCACCAGATAGTCTCCACAGACTCTGCGGCCATTACTACTTCCATGTGGTCCCACAATGCTGGAGTTCCCTTCAAAACCAGCTATGGACGTCGCCATGACAGTCTCCAGTCAGCTGATCTTCCAGAAGCCAATCCGGATTCGCTTCCGCATCATGTGAGCCATACATCCACTCAGCTGTAAGTGCTGGGTATAAGTTCCAGGTCTCAGCACTAACAAGCTGTTAGTGCTTTGGTGTCTCTCAGCCTGGAGTGAGCTCCAGAATCTCCTGCTGGTAATAGACTCAGTGCAAGTTACCATCCCCCGCACTGCCTGACTCCCTGGATGATTTAAAGGGCCATCGCTGCCACTACATCCTGGCATCCCCAGACTCACTGGAAGTCCTCCAGTGAACCAGAGGAACTGTCCTATATCCCCAGCAGCCTTAGAGACTTTGCTGGTTCTTGCCAGCGTCCAGTTCTCCGCTGCGCAAGGTAGCACACCATAGTATCAGGACAACCTGCCACTGCTGTATACAACATTGCAGTATCCATTGTGCAGAACCACCGCATTACAGCTACTGGGAAACCAGCAGTGCCGACACTGCACTGCACAGCATACGGAATCCCCATTGCGCTACCTCACCTGTCCAGCATCTGGAAACCCGTGTTGACGACATCCTCGGCTTCGGGTACAAGCATTGCCAACATCCTTGGCTTCATGTACAAGTATTGCTGATGTCCTCAGCTTCTGCTACTAGCATTGCCGACATCCTCGGCTTCGTGTACAAGTATTGCTAACGTCCTCAGCTTCTGCTACGAGCATTGCCGACATCCTCGGCTTCGTGAACAAGTATTGCTGACATCCTCAGCTTCGTCTACAAGCATTGCCGAAGTCCTCGGCTTCGTCTACAAGTATTGCCGACATCCTCAGCTTCGACTACAAGCATTGCCAACGTCCTCGGCTTCTTGTACACATCATTGCTGGCATCCTCAGCTTCATCTACAAGTATTGCAGACATCCTCAGCTTCATTTACAGGTCCAGGTTCACAAAAAAACTCAGCCGTGACAGTAGGTGTTTTCCATGCCTCAGTTCAAACTTCAGTGAAGTGGTCAGAGTGTGGAAACTCAGTACCACCTACTGCCGCTTGAGAGTGGGTCTTTGGAAGTAGTGGCCGGTTCATCATCTTCAAGCTGAAGAGATAATTTGACCATCCTGATTAATGTTGCCACATTAAATTTAGATGAGGCTCCTCATCCCCTGAGGAAGATTCTGCATCAGAATTCTCAGCTGTGTGAGCAAGTGCTGATGATTCCTCAGATTCGAATGTGGTGTGGACTGTAAGGAAGGTACAGTATAGTACGTTTAGCAACAGTAGGTGCAGCCAGTGTGCCCTGCCTATGTAACATGCTTTGAAAGGCAGCAGACAGAACAGCTAGACTCTGAACAGGTAGTGAACGAATCAAACCTCTGAGGGTGGATGGGTAGGGCTGCTATGGCCTGATAAACAGGTTGCAATAGCTATTGAAAACCCATAGAGGGAACCATTAGAGACTGCTGTTGCTGTGAGACAGCAACAGGGGTAGCCATAGTGGGCTGCACTGGTTGTGGGCCAGTCCCCGAGGGAGCCAGTGTGGGCTGTACTGCATGCTGTGTCCTGCACAACTTCCTGCACATAAAAGCCACCCAGCAAAGCACAGTGGGCACAGCTGTGGTGGAAGACCCCAGCATCCGGAAGAGGTTGCTCAGTTCCCCTCAGTGGCGTTACCACCAGTGCCCGAAACCGGGACTGCTCTGGCCAAAAAAGACAGAGAGGAATATATGGACTACTTCAATGGAGATGGTGGGGTGCCATGGCAGGAGGAGTACATACAATAAAGTGAAAGGAAAGTAGAGAGGACTGTCATTTCTCCTATATGAGAGTGCCGTGACTACTTACTGATGAGGCTTCAGGTGATTCAAGCAGATCCTCCTCCTCCGCTATGCCTTCCTCAGCCTTAGCTTCAGCCATGAGGACCAGAGATTTCCCGACTGGTTCCTGCTGGACTGTAAACATTAGTTTGTCGTAGTACCAAAGGTTGGTTTGGTATACGTCGTCAGTTCCTGCTCCTGACCACTTGGACTCTTCGATCTTTTTATGTTCTTTCAGGAAAACTGTACAGAGATTCTGGATCTTTTTATGAACCCACAGGACTGACGATGCAGCATGATAAGGCTTACTGCAGGTGGCGAGATCTTCATAAGCGTGGTTGCTTTTGATTTTATTTGCACAGTCAAGTGACTTTACTAGCCACAGACACTCATGTGCTTTATATAGGTTAAGGAATCCAGATATAAAATCTCTCTTATTGGGGGTAATTCAGACCTGATCGCTCGCTAGCGTTTTTTGCAGCGCTGCGATCCGGTCAGAACTGCGCATGTGTATGCACTGCAATGCACAGGCGTGTCGCACAGGTACAAAGCGGGCTGTTGCGGTGCGATGGGTTTTACGAAGAATCCATTCGCACAGCCAATCGCAAGGTGATTGACAGGAAGAAGGCATTTGTGGATGGCAACTGACTGTTTTCTGGGAGTGTTTGGAAAAACACAGGCGTGTCCAAGCGTTTGCAGGACGGGTGTCTGACATCAATTCCGTCCCCGGATAGGCTGAAGTGATTGCAGCGGCTGAGTAAGTTCTGGGCAACTCACAAACTGCACAAAGTTTTTTTGTACTGCTCGCCTGCACATGCGATCGCACACTTGCACAGCTAAAATACACTCCCCGGTGGGCGGCGACTATGCGAACGCTGGACTACAAAAAAACACTATCGAGTGATCAGGTCTGAATTACCCCCATTGTCCAGATACATTTCTAGAAACAAAAGAGAGACATTTTATTAGAATGGACATTATTCTGGCCACCCCCAACAGTGGAGGTGGCCAGAGGATATATATTTGAGGATATCATCATTGCACTACATCAGCATAGAAAAAACACATGAGAAGAAACTAGCGGGTAATATGCATTTGGGGTACAGTAGCTGTAAAATCACATTGTCACCACATCAGCATAGAAAAAAACACATGAGAAGAAAGTAGCGGGCAGTGGCATCACAAGGAGGTGTGGCCCACACCCGGGTGTGATGCCAGGAAGGGGCTCCTCCACAGTGATAGGAGCCAGGTGCTGCAGTGTGAAAGTCTTCCACAGCACCCGGCACCTGTCATAGAAGAGGAGCCAACAGCGCTGGGAGACAGTCTCCGGGGGCACCCAGTACAGCCCAGCATCTCAGGAGATGCTGGGTACACCGCCAGAGTGACGATCCTGTGAGGCCATGCCCTTATCTGTGGCCATGCTTCCTTTTTTGCTGCAAGCTGCTGTGATATCAAGTGTGTGCACTGGGTGTCACCACACTCGGTGACACCTCTGCTAGTGGGTAATATGCATTTGGGGTACAGTATCTTTAAAATCACATTTGTACCACATCTGCATAGAAAAAATAGGATTTTAATTACCTACTGGTAAATCCTTTTCTCGAAGTCCATAGGGGATACTGGGAATCCATTTTGTACCATGGGGTATATAAGGGTCCACTAGGAGCCATGGGCACTTTAAGAAATTGATAGTGTGCGCTGGCTCCTCCCACTATGCCCCTCCTACCAGACTCAGTCTAGGAAACTGTGCCCGAGGAGATGGACATACTTTAAGAGAAGGATAGATAAGGAAAGTGGTGAGATTACGAACCAGCACACACACAGAACAACAGGCAGGCCATGCTAACCAAACTTGAAACAGGAACAGCAATGGCTGAATAAACCAGAATACTTAACCAAGTAACAGTGCAGGAAGAACGAAGCACCGGGCGGGCGCCCAGTATTCCCTATGGACCAAAAGTAAAGGATTTACCAGTAGGTAATTAAAATCCTATTTTCTCTTACATCCTAGGGGATACTGGGAATCCATTTAGTACCATGGGGAAGTACCAAAGCTCCCAAACCGGGTGGGAGAGTGCTGAGGGTCCTGCAGAACTGATTGACCAAACTGAAGGTCCTCAGAGGCCAAAGTATCTAACTTGTTAAAACTTAGCAAACGTGTCCGAACCTGACCAAGTAGCTGCTCAGCAGAGCTGTAAAGCCGGCACCCTCCCCATCAGAGCTGTAAAGCCGAGACCCTTGGGCAGCCATCCAAGAAGAACCCACCGACTTAGTAGAGTGGGCCTGAACAGATTTTGATAGTGAGCCTGATCCAGCATGCAATTGACTGCTTTGAAGCAGGACACCCAATTTTACTGGGATCATAGAGAAGGAACAGCGAGTCCGATTTCCTGTGATGAGCTGTTCTCTTTACATAAACCTTCAAAGACCTCACAACATCCAAAGACTTTTAAGTAGCAGAGGTGTCCGTAACAACCGGAAACACAATAGGTTGGTTGATGTGTAACGCAGACACCACCTTAGGAAGAAATTGCTAACGAGTTCTGAGTTCAGCTCTGTCCTCATGGAAAATTAGGTAGGGGCTAAGAATTCTTGGGATCAGTGGAACTGGATGAAACACGTACACCAGCTGGTAGACCCACGGAGTTGTCAGAGAGTCTACTGCCACTGCTTGTGGGTCCCTCGACCTAGAACAATACCGCTTCAGCTTATTGTTGATGTGTCAACCACCAGAACACCTCCGGGTGAAGGCCCCACTCCCCCGGGTGCAGGTCATGTCTGCTGAGGAAGTTTGCTTCCCAGTTGTCTACTCCCGGAATGAAGACCGCTGACAATGCCACGGCGTGTTTTTCCGCCCAGAGGAGAATTCTTGACACCCCTGACATTGCGGCTCTGCTTTTCGTTCCGCCCTGTCGGTTTATTTACGTCACTACCATCACATTGTCCGACTGGACCTGAATGGCCTGATTCTGAAGAAGAGATGAGGCCTGCAGAAGGGTGTTGTATATAGCCCTGAGTTCAAGGATGTTTATCGGATGGACGACCTCCGGACTTGACTATCTTCCCTCAAGCTGCACCCCCTGGGTGACTGCGCCCCAACCTCTGAGGCTTCCGTCTGTGGTTATCAGAATCCAATTCTGAATCCCGAACCTCCGACCCTCGACTAGGTGAGAAGTCTGTATCCACCACAGGAGGGAGATCCTGGCTTTTGGCGACAGACAGATCCCCTGGTGCATGTGAAAATGCGATCCGGACCATTTGTCCAACAGATCCAGCTGGAAGGGCCTCGCATGAAACCTTCTGTACTAAATAGCCTCGTAAGAGGCCACCATTTTCCCCAGAAGGCGAATGCACAGATGCACCGAGATCCGGGTTGGCTTTAGATCAGCCCGAACCATCGACTGGATTACCATTGCCTTTTCCAAGGGAAGGAACACTTTCTGAGACTCTGTGTCCAGTATCATTCCCAGGAAAGTAAGCCTCTGTGTTGGTTCTAGGTGAGATTTTGGTAGGTTCAGAATCTACCCATGATCCAGGAGTAGTCTGGCTGAGAGGTCAATGCTGTCCATCAACCGCTCCCTGGGGTACGGAATTATGGGGGTCATTCAGATCCGATCGCACGCTGCAGTTTTTTGCAGCCGTGCATTCGGGTCTGAACAGAGCATGCGTGGGGGCCGCAATGCGCAGGCGCGCCGCTGGCCGGCGATGGGCAGTGAGGGAAACAGCAAAGAAAGCATTCGCAGCGGCAACCGCAAGAAGATTGACAGGAAGAGGCCATCTGGGGGTGTCAACTCACCATTTTCTGGGAGTGTCGAGGAAAACGCAGGCGTGCCCGGCCATTTCCAGGGAGGGATCCGGACGTCAGCTCCAGGAAGGATCATCGCAGCGGGTAAGTCCTGAGCTGTGCAGAGACTGCACAAACTTTTTGTTTGTGCATCTCTCTGCACAAGCGTTTGCAGCCCTGCACACCAAATCCCCTCTCCTCTGTGGGCGGCGATTACCTGGTTGCAGCAGTGCAAAAAATAGCCTGCATGCGACCAGGTCTGAATTACCCCCTATGTTCACTCCTTGTTTGCAGAGTAGAAACATCATCTCTGCCATCACTTTGGTGAACACCCTCAGTGCCATGGAGAGACCACGTGGCAGGGCCTGGAACTGGTAGTGACATTCCTGCAGTGCAAACCGTAGATAAGCCTGATGAGGCGGCCAGATTGGAATGTGAAGGTATGCATCCTTGATATCCAGAGACACTAGGAATTCCCCCTCCTCCAGACCTGAGATCAACTCTGTCAGAGACTCCACCTTGAATTTGAACATTCTTAAGTACGGGTTCAACGACTTGAGGTTCAGAATCGGTCTTACCGAACCATCCGGCTTTAGTACTACAAAACAAGTTGGAATAGTACCCCCCTTGTTTTGCAGATGAGGTGGAACTGGAACAATGACCTGAGTCTGTACCAGTTTTTGAATGGTGTCCTGTTAAGTTATACTTGCCTCTTGCGAAACTGATAAGCCTGATTTGAAGAATCTGTGAGGTGGGAGCTCCTGGAACTCCAGTCTGTAGCACTGGGAAATAAGATCTGTGACCCAGGGATCCTGGCACAAACTTGTCTAGATGTGACTAAATTATTTTAGCCGGGCTCCCACCTGCCAGTCTTCCAGGCATCGCGGTCCACCGTCATGCTGAAGGTTTTGAGGAAGCAGAGCTTGATCTCTGTTCCTGAGAACCGGCGGTTGCTGGTTTGCGTGGTTTACCTCTAACGCCTCTGGTGGCTGTAGAAGAACCTCTGTGTTTGCCCCTAAACTTGGCAGTCCGAAAGGACTGTAAATTGGGACCCGAGTAGGCCTTCCTAGCTGGGGGAGGAAGGTATGTGGACTTATCCGCAGTAGCTCTGGAGATCTATTTGTCTAGTTCATCTCCAAATAAGGCCTCGCCTGTGAAAGGCACGTCTTTCCTGAAGTCCGCATCCGCCGTCCACTGGTGTAGCCATTGACGCCTGCGTGCAGACACTGCCATAGCCATAGTGTGTGCATTAAGCAAGCCTATTTCTTTTATGGCTTCCACCATAAAATTTGCAGAGTCCTGTATATGCTGTAGGAACAAGATAACCTCCTCCTGAAGCAAGGTGTCTAACCCTTCAACCAGTTTACCCGACCATTTGGCAATGGCTCTAGTAATCCACCCACATGCTATAGTGAGTCTCTGAGCCACCCCAGCAGCTGTATACAAGGATTTGAGCGTAGTCTCAATTTTATGATCAGCCGCGTCTTTTAGGAAGGCTGCACCTGGGACAGGCATTACAATTTTTCTTGAAAGCCTGGATACTGATGCATCCACTATCGGTGGATTTTCCCGTTTTTTTCCTATCCTCAGGAGGAAAAGGAAAGGATAACAACCGTTTAGGAATTTGAAATTTCCTATCAGGACTAATCCACGGTTCTTCAACCAGGGTATTAAGTTCCTTTCACACAGGAAAAGTGGCTGAGGATTTCTTTTTTATATTAAAATAAAATTCCTCACTCTCCTCTGTCACGTTATCAGGGATATTTAGAACTTCTCTGATAGCTTCTATAAGAGCCTCTATTCCCTGCGACAGAGTACCCTCCCCCACCTCTGAGTCCACTTCACCCTCCTCCATTTCTGACCCCTCATCATCCAAGTCAGACTGCAGGATATGGGCCAAAGTGCGTTTTTGCAGACAAATGGCAGGGGACTGAGACGCTGGTTTGGGTTCTGAGTCTCTTTTCATAAACTCAGTTATAGATTGTCTTAAGTATTGCATCTCTTTCTCAGTCCGAGATATCTTAGTAGAGATTGTGGAAATCATTCTCCTAATGGAGTCCAGCCATGCTGGTTCTGCACCACTAGCCTGGGAAGGGACACTACATTGAGTACAGACTAGTGAACCCCCTGGGGAAGAAGAACACTGTGCCTTACATGAAACACACTCTTTGCCTGACATACTGTATAGTGACAGCACACACACATAGGAAAAGGTTAAATGCACAATTAACCCACAAAGAGCCCTTCCAGGGAGACACAGAGGAAGTATGGAACCAGCACACGGCACCCTTAACGTTAATGCCAAGCTTAGCCAGGTCGAGGACTAAGTACCTAGATTAGGGACTTAGTACACTAATAAGCGCTCCCCCCCTGTTATGACCCAATGGTACCGCTGAGGTAATCTGGAGTCTCTCCGGAGGAGCTGTGCATCCCTGTCAGTCAGCGTCTGTGTCAGCTGCAAAGGGAACATGGCGCTAATGAGCTGCTGGATCCGCTCATAATGAAGCCCCGCCCCTTCAATGGCGCGCGGTCTTCCCGCTCTTTTTTATACTGGCTGTATGTGTCTAAGTGCATAAAATGGAGACAGACTCCTTTTATAGCTTTGTTGCCAGTCTGGGCACTGAGGGGGTCATTCCGACCCGTTCGAACGCTGCTGGTTGTTGCAGTGGTGCGAACGGGTCAGTTCTGCACCTGCGCAGTGGCTGCAATGCGCACGTGCGCCGTCGCCGGGCAACGACCAGAAGAACGAAGTAAGCGATCACTGGGGCGATCGCAAGAAGATTGACAGCAGGAAGACGTTCCGGGGCGTCAACTCACCGTTTTCTGGGAGTGGTGAGTCCAAAAGTTGCTACATGCGATCAACTTGGAATGACCCCGTGTCCGCTGTTCAGCATCTATGTCCTTACACAGCGGGAGACATAGTCCGCCACATTTAGAAGCCATGCGTCTCCGCACCCTCATGCCGCCATAATGGCCAGCGACCCGCTAACCAGGACGCCGGCTTAGTTCTCACCATTCCTTCCTCTGGATCTGTTAGGGGTGACTGCGTGCTGCGGGAATGTACACTCGCCGTGGTGGGGCTTGCGAATAGTTCCCTCAGGATCTAGTGTCTTGTCAGCGGGGAACAGGACCATTAACCCTGAGAGAGGTTGGGCCGTTCCCTCCTCTAAATCCCACGAAGCAGGCAGGCTGGTGCCATCCAGTACTGCCTGAAAATAACAAACACAGAAAATAAATGCAGAAAACTCTTCAGGAGCTTCCAGAGACGTGACCGGCTCCTCCAGGCACATTTTCTAAACTGAGTCTAGTAGGAGGGGCATAGAGGGAGGAGCCAGCGCACACTATCAATTTATTAAAGTGCCCATGGCTCCTAGTGGACCCGTCTATATCCCACGCCGATGCTGAATTGCTTTAAGGTGGGGAAACGCGTCTCACACGGACTGTGACCTGAGACCCGCACTGAGGTTCCCTCTCTGTACCGCTGGATCGCTATCCTCCATTGCTTTTGGGACCGTCTTTACTCCTAATAGGGCTTGATATAAGGTCGTGGAGCACCAGAGCCGGGAGTGGACAGGAACCCGTTTACCAGAGGACGGTCGCGGTAAAAACAATCAGATATTTAACGCATGGCCATGTCTAATAGAGATTAACAATTATAACTCTGTAATTCATTTCAACTCTGCATGCATAAAAGTTCCAAATCTGCTTGGCAAACCAACATTTAACAACTGGAACTCTTGTTACCAATATTACCCTGATGAGTGCGCTCTCCGTTTTCTTTGCAATATCTATCTATCTATCTATCTATCTATCTATCTATCTATCTATCTATCTATCTATCTATCTATCTAGCTATCTCTCTCTCTCACTCTCTCTCTCTCTCTCTCTCTCTCTATCTATCAGGGACGTGCGGTGAGATATATATATATATATATATATATATATATATATACACACACACACACACACACACACATATATATATATAAATCATACCCTCCAACTGTACCTTTTTGGCAGGTACAGTATCTTTTTTTATGATCTGTACCTGCCAAAAACGGCTTTGTACCGATTTTTGACTCATCAAATTTCCATTGAAAATATAGGAAAGGGAACGTGGCCACGCCCCCTTACCCGTGACCACACCCCTTATTGGTGGGCACGCCCCCTTTTCCTATTTTATGACCGTTTTTATGTGTTAAATGTTGGAAGGTATGTGTGTGTGTGTATATATATAATATATATATATATATATATATATATATATATATATAATAAGAATTTACTCACCGGTAATTCTATTTCTCGTAGTCCGTAGTGGATGCTGGGGACTCCGTAAGGACCATGGGGAATAGCGGGCTCCGCAGGAGACTGGGCACTCTAAAGAAAGATTTAGTACTATCTGGTGTGCACTGGCTCCTCCCTCTATGCCCCTCCTCCAGACGTCAGTTAAGGAAACTGTGCCCGGAAGAGCTGACATTACAAGGAAAGGATTTTGGAATCCAGGGTAAGACTCATACCAGCCACACCAATCACACTGTACAACTTGTGATAAACTTACCCAGTTAACAGTATGAACAACAACTGAGCATCACTCAACCGATGCTACATAACCATAACCCTTTGTTAAGCAATAACTATATACACGTATTGCAGAAAGTCCGCACTTGGGACGGGCGCCCAGCATCCACTACGGACTACGAGAAATAGAATTACCGGTGAGTAAATTCTTATTTTCTCTAACGTCCTAGTGGATGCTGGGGACTCCGTAAGGACCATGGGGATTATACCAAAGCTCCCAAACGGGCGGGAGAGTGCGGATGACTCTGCAGCACCGAATGGGCAAACACCAGGTCCTCCTCAGCCAGGGTATCAAACTTGTAGAATTTTGCAAATGTGTTTGAACCCGACCAAGTAGCAGCTCGGCAAAGCTGTAATGCCGAGACCCCTCGGGCAGCCGCCCAAGAAGAGCCCACCTTCCTTGTGGAATGGGCTTTCACTGATTTCGGATGCGGCAATCCAGCCGCAGAATGAGCCTGCTGAATCGTGTTACAGAACCAGCGAGCAATGGTTTGCTTTGAAGCAGGAGCACCCAGCTAGTTGGATGCATACAGGATAAACAGCGAGTCAGTTTTCTTGACTCCAGCCGTCCTGGCAACATAGATCTTCAAAGCCCTGACTACATCAAGCAACTTGGAATCCTCCAAGTCACGAGTAGTCGCAGGCACCACAATGGGTTGGTTCAGATGAAAAGATGACACCACCTTTGGCAGAAACTGCGGACGAGTTCGCAATTCTGCCCTATCCATATGGAAAACCAGATAGGGGCTTTTACATGACAAAGCCGCCAATTCTGACACACACCTAGCTAAGGCTAGGGCCAACAGCATGACCACTTTCCACGTGAGATACTTTAGCTCCACTGTCTTAAGTGGCTCAAACCAGTGGGATTTCAGGAAAGCCAAGACCACGTTAAGATCCCAAGGTGCCACTGGTGGCACAAAAGGAGGCTGAATATGCAGCACTCCCTTAACAAACGTCTGAACCTCAGGCAGTGAAGCCAGTTCTTTTTGAAAGAAAATGGATAGGGCCGAAATCTGGACCTTTATGGACCCTAATTTTAGGCCCATAGTCACACCTGACTGTAGGAAGTGCAGGAATCGACCCAGCTGGAATTCCTCTGTAGGGGCCTTCCTGGCCTCACACCAAGCAACATATTTTCGCCATATACGGTGATAATGTTTTGCTGTCACGTCCTTCCTAGCCTTTATCAGCGTAGGAATAACTGCTTCCGGAATGCCCTTTTCTGCTAGGATCCGGCGTTCAACCGCCATGCCGTCAAACGCAGCCACGGTAAGTCTTGGAACAGACAGGGCCCCTGTTGCAACAGGTCCTGTCTGAGAGGCAGAGGCCATGGGTCCTCTGTGAGCATTTCTTGCAGTTCCGGGTACCAAGTCCTTCTTGGCCAATCCGGAACAATGAGTATTGTTCTCACTCCTCTTTTTCTTACGATTTTCAGTACCCTGGGTATGAGAGGAAGAAGAGGAAACACATAAACCGACTGGAACACCCAGGGTGTCACCAGGGCGTCCACAGCTGTCGCCTGAGGGTCCCTTGACCTGGCGCAATACCTCTTTAATTTTTTGTTGAGGCGGGACGCCATCATGTCCACCTGTGGCAGCTCCCATCGATTTACAATCTGCGTGAAGACTTCTTGATGAAGTCCCCACTCTCCCGGGTGGAAGTCGTGTCTGCTGAGGAAGTCTGCTTCCCAGTTGTCCACTCCTGGAATGAACACTGCTGACAGTGCTTGCACGTGATTCTCCGCCCAACGAAGAATCCTGGTGGCTTCCGCCATTGCCACCCTGCTTCTTGTGCCGCCCTGGCGGTTTACATGAGCGACTGCCGTGATGTTGTCTGACTGAATCAGCACTGGTTGGTTGCGAAGCAGAGGCTCCGCTTGACTCAGGGCGTTGTATATGGCCCGTAGCTCCAAGATATTTATGTGCAGACAAGTCTCTTGACTTGACCACAACCCTTGGAAGTTTCTTCCTTGAGTGACTGCCCCCCACCCTCGGAGGCTTGCATCCGTGGTCACCAGGACCCAGTCCTGTATGCCGAATCTGCGGCCCTCGAGGAGGTGAGCACCTTGTAGCCACCACAGAAGAGACACCCTGGCCCTGGGGGACATGGTGATCATCCGATGCATCTGAAGATGCGATCCGGACCACTTGTCCAGCAGATCCCACTGAAAAATCCTCGCATGGAACCTGCCGAAGGGAATGGCTTCGTATGACGCCACCATCTTTCCCAGGACTCGCGTGCAGTGATGCACCGACACCTGTTTTGGCTTTAGGAGGTCTCTGACCAGAGTCACGAGCTCCTGAGCCTTCTCCTCCGGGAGAAACACCTTCTTCTGGTCTGTGTACAGAATCATGCCCAAGAAGGGCAGACGCGTCGCAGGAATCAGCTGCGACTTTGGAATGTTCAGAATCTAGCCGTGCTGACGCAACACTTCCTGAGAGTGTGCTACGCTGATCAGCAACTGCTCCCTGGACCTCGCCTTTATGAGGAGATCGTCCAAGTATGGGATAATTGTAACCCCTTGCTTCCGAAGGAGCACCATCATTTCCGCCATCACCTTGGTAAAAACTCTTGGTGCCGTGGACAGGCCAAACGGCAACGTCTGGAATTGGTAATGACAGTCCCGTACCACAAACCTGAGGTACTCCTGATGAGGCGGATAAATGGGGACATGCAAGTAAGCATCATTGATGTCCAGAGACACCATAAAATCCCCTTCCTCCAGGCTAAGTTGCAATGACCGCTCTGAGCGATTCCATTTTGAACTTGAATTTCTTCAGATAAATGTTCACGGATTTTAAATTTAAAATGGGTCTGACCGAACCGTCCGGTTTCGGTACCACAAACATAGTGGAATAGTAGCCCCTTCCCCGTTGAAGGGGGGGAACCTCTACCACCACCTGCTGGAGAAAAAGTTTGTGAATTGCCGCCAACACTATCTCCCTTTCCATGGGGGAAGTTGGTAAGGTCGATTTTAGGTAACGGTGAGGGGGCATCACCTCGAATTCCAGCCTGAATCCCTGAGACACAATTTGTATAGCCCAAGGATCCACCTGTGAGCGAACCCACTGGTGGCTGAAATGTCGGAGACGCGCCCCCACGGCTCCTGGCTCCGCCTGTGGAGCCCCAGCGTCATGCGGTGGATTTAGTGGAAGCCGGGGAAGACTTTTGTTCCTGGGAACTAGCTGCATGGTGCAGCTTTTTTCCTCTACCCCTGCCTCTGGCAAGAAAGGACGCACCTCTGACCTTCTTGCTCTTCTGAGAACGAAAGGACTGCATTTGGTAATACGGTGCTTTCTTAGGTTGTGGAGGGACATAAGGCAAGAAATTTGACTTCCCAGCCGTAGCTGTGGAAACTAGGTCCGAGAGACCGTCCCCAAACAATTCCTCACCCTTATAAGGTAAAACCTCCATGTGTTTTTTAGAGTCGGTATCCCCTGTCCATTGCCGAGTCCATTAGACCCTTCTGGCAGAAAATAATATTTTACTCACCGGTAAATCTATTTCTCGTAGTCCGTAGTGGATGCTGGGGACTCCGTAAGGACCATGGGGATTAGCGGCTCCGCAGGAGACTGGGCACAACTAAAGAAAGCTTTAGGACTACCTGGTGTGCACTGGCTCCTCCCACTAAGACCCTCCTCCAGACCTCAGCTAGGATACTGTGCCCGGAAGAGCTGACACAATAAGGAAGGATTTTGAATCCCGGGTAAGACTCATACCAGCCACACCAATCACACCGTATAACTCGTGATACTATACCCAGTTAACAGTATGATAACAACTGAGCCTCTCAACAGATGGCTCAACAATAACCCTTTAGTTAGGCAATAACTATATACAAGTATTGCAGACAATCCGCACTTGGGATGGGCGCCCAGCATCCACTACGGACTACGAGAAATAGATTTACCGGTGAGTAAAATCTTATTTTCTCTAACGTCCTAAGTGGATGCTGGGGACTCCGTAAGGACCATGGGGATTATACCAAAGCTCCCAAAAGGGGCGGGAGAGTGCGGATGACTCTGCAGCACCGAATGAGCAAACTCTAGGTCCTCCTCAGCCAGGGTATCAAACTTGTAGACTCTTGCAAGAGTGTTTGAACCCGACCAAGTAACAGCTCGGCAAATTTGTAAAGCCGAGACCCCTCGGGCAGCCGCCCAAGAAGAGCCCACTATCCTCGTGGAATGGGCTTTCACAGATTTAGGGTGCGGCAGTCCAGCCACAGAATGTGCAAGTTGAATCGTGCTACAGATCCAGCGAGCAATAGTCTGCTTAGAAGCAGGAGCACCCAGCTTGTTGGGTGCATACAGGATAAATAGCGAGTCAGTTTTCCTGACTCCAGCCGTCCTGGAAACATATACTTTTCAGGGCCCTGACTACGTCCAGATACTTGGAATCCTCCAAGTCCCAAGTAGCCGCAGGCACCACAATAGGTTGGTTCACATGAAAAACTGCTACCACTTTAGGAAGGAATTGGGAACGAGTCCTCAATTCTGCCTTATCCATATAAATACAGATAAGGGCTTTTGACAAAGCCGCCAATTCTGATACACGCCTGGCCGACGCCAAGGCCCACAGCATGACCACTTTCCACGTGAGGTATTGTAGCTCCACGGATTTAAGTGGCTCAACCCAATGCGACTTCAGGAAATCCAACACTACGTTGAGATCCCACGGTGCCACTGGAGGCACAAACGGGGGCTGACTATGCAGCACTCCCTTAACAAAAGTCTGAACTTCAGGCAGTGAAGCCAGTTCTATTTTGGAAGAAAATCGATAGAGCCGAAATCTGGACCTTAATGGAACCCAATTTTAGGCCCATAGTCACCTCTGACTTGTAGGAAGTGCAGAAATCGACCTAGCTGAAATTCCTCCTTTGGGGCCTTCCTGGCCTCACAGCATGCAACATATTTCCGCCATATGCGGTGATAATGGTTTGCGTTCACTTCTTTCCTAGCTTTAAATAGCGTAGGGATAACTTCCTCCGGAATGCCCTTTTCCTTCAGGATCCGGCGTTAAACCGCCATGCCGTCTAACGCAGCCGCAGTAAATCTTGGAACAGACAGGGCCCCTGCTGCAGCAGGTCCTGTCTGAGCGGCAGAGGCCATGGGTCCTCTGAGATCATTTCTTGGAGTTCTGGGTACCAAGCTCTTCTTGGCCACCTGAAACAATGAGTATAGTTCTTACTCCTCTCCTTCTTCTTATTCTCATTACCCTGGGTAAGAGAGGCAGAGAAGGGAACCCACGGTGTTACCAGAGCGTCCACAGCTATCGCCTGAGGGTCCCTTGACCTGGCGCAATATCTTTGTAGCTTTTTGTTGAGGCGGGACGCCATCCTGTCCACCTGTGGCCTTTCCCCACGGTGTACAATCATTTGGAAGACTTCTGGATGAAGTCCCCACTCTCCCGGGTGGAGGTCGTGTCCTGCTTCTCAGTTGTCCACTCCGGGAATGAACACTGCTGACAGTGCTAACACATGATTTTCCGCCCATCGGAGAATCCTTGTGGCTTCTGCCATCGCCATCCTGCTTCTTGTGCCGCCCTGTCGGTTTACATGAGCGACCGCCGTGATGTTGTCTGACTAGATCAGCACCGGCCGGTGTTGAAGCAGGGGCCTAGCCTGACTTAGGGCATTGTAAATGGCCCATAGTTCCAGAACATTTATGTGTAGGGAAGTCTCCTGATTTTCCCATAGACCTTGGAAGTTTCTTCCCTGTGTGACTGCCCCCCAGCCTTGAAGGCTGGCATCCATGGTCACCAGGACCCAGTCCTGTATGCCGAATCTGCGGCCCCCTAGAAGATGAGCACTCTGCAGTCACCACACAGCGACACCCTGGCCCTTGGAGACAGGGTTATCCGCCGATGCATCTGAGGATGCGACCCGGACCATTTGTCCAACAGATCCCACTGGAAGATCCTTGCATGGGACTTGGCGAATGGAAATTCTTCGTAAGAAGCTACCATCTTTCCCAAGGCTCGCGTGCATTGATGCACCGATACCTGTATTTGTATTAGGAGGTCTCCGTCTAGAGACGCCAACTCCATGGACTTCTCCTCCGGGAGAAACCCTTTTTATCCTGTTCTGTGTCCAGAACCCTAGCCAGGAACAGTAGACGCGTCGTAGGAACCAGCTGCGACTTTGGAATATTCAGAATCCAGCCGTGCTGTTGTAGCACTTCCCGAGATAGTGCTACTCCGACGAACAACTGCTCCCTGGACCTCGCCTTTATAAGGAGATCGTCCAAGTACGGAATAAGTACTTCGGCCATTACCTTGGTAAATACCCTCGGTGCCGGGGACAGACCAACGGCAACGTCTGGAATTGGTAATGACAATCCTGTACCACAATTTTGAGGTACACCTGGTGAAGAGGGTAAATAGGGACATGCAGGTAAGTATCCTTGATGTCCAGTGATACCCTGAAATTTTCCAGGCTTGCAATAATCGCCCTGAGCGATTCCATTTTGAACTTGAACCTTCGTATATAAGTGTTCCAAGGATTTCAATTTTAGAATGGGTCTCATCGAACCGTCTGGTTTCGGTACCACAATCATTTTGGAACAGTAACCCCGGCCTTGTTGAAGGAGGGGTACCTTGATTTCACCTGCTGGAAGTACAGCTTGTGAATTGCCGCCAGTACTACCTTTCTCCGAGGGCAGCAGGCAAGGCTGATGTGAGGCAACGGCGAGGGGGAGTCGTCTCGAACTCCAGCCTGTATCCCTGTGATGCTACTTGCAGAACCTAGGGATCCACCTGTGGGCAAGCCCACTGGTCCCTGCAGTTGCCGAGACGCGCCCCCACCGCACCTGTCTCCACCTGTGGAGCCCCAGCGTCATGCGGTGGACTCAGAGGAAGCGAGGGAAGATATTTGATATTGGGAACTGGCTGACTGGTGCAGCTTTTTCCTTCTTCCCTTGTCTCTGTGCAGAAAGGAAGCGCCTTTGACCCGCTTGCTTTTCTGAAGCCGAAAGGACTGTACCTGAAAATACGGTGCTTTCTTAGGCTTTTGTGAGGAAACCTGAGGTAAAATTTTTTCTTCCCAGCTGTTGCTGTGGATACGAGGTCCCAGAGACCATCCCCAAACAATTCCTCACCCTTATAAGGCAGAATCTCCATGTGCCTTTTAAAGGCAGCATCACCTGTCCACTGCCGGGTTTCTAATACCCTCCTGGCAGAATGGATATTGCATTAATTCTGGATGCCAGCCGGCAAATATCCCTCTGTGCATCCTTTATATATAAGACAACGTCTTAAATATGCTCAATGTTAGCAAAATATTATCCCTGTCTTAGCGTATTAATATTATCTGACAGGGTATCAGACCACGCTGCAGCAGCACTATTTATGCTGAGGCAATTGCAGGTTTCAGTATATAACCTGAGTGTGTAAATACAGACTTCAGGATCGCCTCCTGCTTTTTATCAGGAGGTTCCTTCAAGGTGGCCGTATCCTAAGACGGCAGTACCACCTTTTGACAAACGTGTGAGCGCCTTATCCACCCTAAGAGATATCTCCCAACGTGACCTATCCTCTGGCGGGAAAGGGTACGTCATCAGTAACTTTTTAGAAATTACCAGTTTCTTATCGGGGGAAACCACGCTTCTTTACACACTTCATTCATTCATCTGATGGGGGAACAAAACACTGGCTGCTTTTTCTCCCCAAAAATAAAACCCCTTTTATGTGGTACTTGGGTTCATGTCAGAAAATGCGTAACACATTTTTCATTGCTGAGATCATGTAACGGATGTTCCTAGTGGATTGTGTATATGTCTCAACCTCGTCGACACTGGAGTCAGACTCTGTGTCGACATCTGTGTCTGCCATCTGAGGTAACGGGCGTTGTTTGAGCCCCTGATGGCCCTTGAGACGCCTGGGCAGGCGCGGGCTGAGAAGCCGGCTGTCCCACAGCTGTTACGTCATCCAGCCTTTTATGTAAGTAGTTGACACTGTCGGTTAATACCTTCCACCTATCCATCCACTCTGGTGTCGGCCCCACAGGGGGCGACATCCCATTTATCGGCCTCTGCTCCGCCTCCACGTAACCTTCCTCATCCAAAATGTCGACACAGCCGTACCGACACACCGCACACACACAGGGAATGCTCTGACTGAGGACAGGACCCCACAAAGTCCTTTGGGGAGACCGAAAGAGAGTATGCCAGCACACACCAGAGCGCTATATAATTTAGGGATTAACACTATATTGAGTGAATTTTTATAAATTTAGTGCCCCCCCTCTCTTTTTAACCCTTTGAGCCTGCAAACTACAGGGGAGAGCCTGGGGAGCTGTCTTCCAGCTGCACTGTGAAGAGAAAATGGCGCCAGTGTGCTGAGGGAGATAGCTCCGCCCCTTTTTCGCAGACTTTTCTCCCGCTTTTTTATGGATTCTGGCAGGGGTATTTATCACATATATAGCCTCTGGGGCTATATATTGTGATTGTTTTGCCAGCCAAGGTGTTTTTATTGCTGCTCAGGGCGCCCCCCCCCCCTCCCCCCCCCCCCAGCGCCCTGCACCCTCAGTGACCGGAGTGTGAAGTGTGTATGAGGAGCAATGGCGCACAGCTGCAGTGCTGTGCGCTACCTTGGTGAAGACTGATGTCTTCTGCCGCCAATTTTCCGGACCTCTTCTTGCTTCTGGCTCTGTAAGGGGGACGGCGGCGCGGCTCCGGGAACGAACACCAAGGCCAGTTCCATGCGGTCGATCCCTCTGGAGCTAATGGTGTCCAGTAGCCTAAGAAGCCCAAGCTAGCTGCAAGCAGGTAGGTTCGCTTCTTCTCCCCTTAGTCACTCGATGCAGTGAGCCTGTTGCCAGCAGGTCTCACTGTAAAATAAAAAACCTAAAATAAACTTTCTTTCTAGGAGCTCAGGAGAGCCCCTAGTGTGCATCCAGCTCGGCCGGGCACAGAAATCTAACTGAGGTCTGGAGTCTGGAGGAGGGTCTTAGTGGGAGGAGCCAGTGCACACCAGGTAGTCCTGAAGCTTTCTTTAGTTGTGCCCAGTCTCGTGCGGAGCCGCTAATCCCCATGGTCCTTACGGAGTCCCCAGCATCCACTTAGGACGTTAGAGAAATGGACATTGCGTTAACTCTAGAGCCCAGCAGGCAAATGTCCCTCTGGGCATCCCGCATATATAGGACCGCGTCCTTGATATGTGCCAGGGTCAGTAGAACAGTGTCCCTGTCCAGGGTATCTATCTCCTCAGACAGAGTATCCGTCCATGCAGCTACCGCACTACACATCCAGGCCGAAGCAATTGCTGGCTTCAGCAGTGTGCCAGAATGTGTATAAACAGACTTCAGGATAGCTTCCTGCTTTCTATCCGCAGGATCCTTTAGGGCGGCCGTATCCGGAGACGGCAGGGCCACCTTCTTAGACAAGCGTGTCAACGCCTTGTCTACCCTAGGGGAGGATTCCCAGCGTAACCTGTCCGTTGGCGGGAAAGGATACGCCATAAGTAATCTCTTGGAAACTATCACCTTCCTGTCAGGGGAATCTCACGCTTTTTCACATAATTCATTTAATTTATGTGAAGGGGGAAAAGTCACTTCATGCTTTTTCTCCCCATACATATAAATCCTCTTGTCAGGGACAGGATTTTCCTCAGAAATGTGTAATACATCCTTCATTGCTATAATCATGTAGCGGATGGCTTTAGTCATTTTAGGCTGCAACTTTGCCTCATCGTCATCGACACTGGAATCAGATTCCGTGTCGACATCTGTGTCAACTATCTGGGATAGTGTGCGCTTTTGAGACCCTGACGGCCTCTGCGCTGTAGGATCAGGCATGGGTTGAGACCCTGACTGTCCCACGGTTACAGTTTTATCCAATCTGTTATGCAAGGAGTTTACATTATCATTTAACACCTTCCACATATCCATCCAATCAGGTGTCGGCACCGTCGGCGGCGACACCACACTCAGCTGCACTTGTTCTGCCTCCGCGTATCCTTCCTCATCAAACATGTCGACACAGGCGTACCGACACACAGCACACACACAGGGAATGCTCTGACTGAGGACAGGACCCCACAAAGGCTTTTGGGGAGACAGAGAGAGAGTATGCCAGCACACACCCCAGCGCTATATAATCCAGGGATTACACTGTACCTTAGTGTTTACCCTGTAGCTGCTGTTACTATATCTCTGCGCCTAAATTTATGTGCCCCCTCTCTTTTTTACCCTCTAATGCACCTGTATACTGCAGGGGAGAGCCTGGGGAGCGTCCTTCCAGCGGAGCTGTGAAGAGAAAATGGTGCTGGTGTGCCTAGGAAGAAGGCCCCGCCCCCTCAGCGGCGGGCTTCTGTCCCGCTTTAATGTGTAAAAAATGGCGGGGGCTCGGGCATATATACAGTCCCAGACTGCATATATGTCTCTTTTTGCCAAAAAGGTACTTAATTGCTGCCCAGGGCGCCCCCCCCCCTGCGCCCTGCACCCTACAGTGACCGGAGTGTGCGGTGTGCTGTGGGAGCAATGGCGCACAGCTGCATTGCTGTGCGCTACCTTAAGTGAAGACAGGAGTCTTCAGCCGTCGATTTCGATGTCTTCATGCTTCTGTTGCTTCTGTTCTTCTGGCTCTACGAGGGGGACGGCGGCGCGGCTCCGGGAACGGACGATCAAGGTTAGGTACCTGTGTTCGATCCCTCTGGAGCTAATGGTGTCCAGTAGCCTAAAAAGCGCTACCTAGCTGCCGTGAGTAGGTTTGCTTCTCTCCCCTCAGTCCCTCGTAGCAGAGAGTCTGTTGCCAGCAGAAGCTCTCTGAAAATAAAAAACCTGACAAAATACTTTCTTTCTAGCAAGCTCAGGAGAGCCCACTAGGAGCACCCAGCTCTGGCCGGGCACAGATTCTAACTGAGGTCTGGAGGAGGGGCATAGAGGGAGGAGCCAGTGCACACCAGATAGTACTAAATCTTTCTTTAGAGTGCCCAGTCTCCTGCGGAGCCCGCTATTCCCCATGGTCCTTACGGAGTCCCCAGCATCCACTAGGACGTTAGAGAATATATATATATATATATATATATATATATATATATATATACACACACACATATATATATATACACACACACACACACACACACATATTATATATATATATATATATATATATACACACACACACACACACACACATATTATATATATATATATATACAGAGGCGGAACTACCGCCAGTGCAACCAGTGCGTTGCACTGGGCCCGCCTCTGTCCAGGGGCCCAAAGCATGTAATGAGTCAAACTGACTCATTACATGCCGCTGTGTGCTGCGGGCAACCGCTGCCCGCAGCACACAGCCGCCCGGAGAGGAGAGGAGCAGCGGTACGGGGGAAGGAGGAGGAGGGAGGTGGAGGAAGGAGCCGCAGCAGCGCTTTGTTACTGGTGGAGGCGCTGCTGCCCCTCTGCTTCACTATAGGCTGTCTTCCGAGAACAGCCTATAGTGAAGCAGAGGGGCAGCAGTGCCTCAGCCAATAACACAGCGCTGCTGCGGCTCCCTCCTCCACCTCCCTCCTCCTCTTTCTCTCCCGCCCGGGAATCGTCAAGCTGCACCGAGGAGCCTGAGCCAGCGGAGAGGGTAAGTATAATTCTTTCTTTCTTTCTTTCGACTGCCTGCCGCAATGTGTAAAAAGGGGGAATCTGCCTTCCGCAATGTGTAAAAATGGGGAATCTGCCTGCCGCAATGTGTAAAAAGGGGGAATCTGCCTGCCGCAATGTGTAAAAATGGGGAATCTGCCTGCCGCAATGTGTAAAAATGGGGAATCTGTCTGCCGCAATGTGTAAAAATGGGGAATCTGCCTACCGCAATGTGTAAAAATGGGGAATCTGCCTGCCGCTATGTGTAAAAATGGGGAATCTGCCTGCCGCAATGTGTAAAAAGGGGGAATCTGCCTGCCGTAATGTGTAAAAAGGGGGACGCTGTCTGCCGTAATGTGTAAAAAGGGTACGCTGTCTGCTGCTATGTTTAACAAGGGCATGCTGTCTGCCGTTATGTGTAAAAAATAAGAATTTACTTACCGATAATTCTATTTCTCGGAGTCCGTAGTGGATGCTGGGGTTCCTGAAAGGACCACAGGGGGAATAGCGGCTCCGCAGGAGACAGGGCACAAAAAATAAGAATTTACTTACCGATAATTCTATTTCTCGGAGTCCGTAGTGGATGCTGGGGTTCCTGAAAGGACCATGGGGAATAGCGGCTCCGCAGGAGACAGGGCACAAAAAAGTAAAGCTTTTACCAGATCAGGTGGTGTGCACTGGCTCCTCCCCCTATGACCCTCCTCCAGACTCCAGTTAGGTACTGTGCCCGGACGAGCGTACACAATAAGGGAGGCAATTTGAATCCCGGGTAAGACTC
Organism: Pseudophryne corroboree; assembly: GCF_028390025.1. Taxonomy (NCBI): domain Eukaryota; kingdom Metazoa; phylum Chordata; class Amphibia; order Anura; family Myobatrachidae; genus Pseudophryne; species Pseudophryne corroboree. The sequence goes on along the minus strand of NC_086444.1, from coordinate 225,285,193 downwards.
ATACCAGCCACACCAATCACACCGTACAACTTGTGATCTAAACCCAGTTAACAGTATGATAACAGAAAGAGCCTCTTAAAGATGGCTCCTTAACAATATAACCCGAATTTGTTAACAATAACTATGTACAGTATTGCAGATAATCCGCACTTGGGATGGGCGCCCAGCATCCACTACGGACTCCGAGAAATAGAATTATCGGTAAGTAAATTCTTATTTTCTCTATCGTCCTAAGTGGATGCTGGGGTTCCTGAAAGGACCATGGGGATTATACCAAAGCTCCCAAACGGGCGGGAGAGTGCGGATGACTCTGCAGCACCGAATGAGAGAATTCCAAGTCCTCTTTTGCCAGGGTATCAAATTTGTAGAATTTTACAAACGTGTTTTCCCCCGACCACGTAGCTGCTCGGCAGAATTGTAATGCCGAGACCCCTCGGGCAGCCGCCCAAGATGAGCCCACCTTCCTTGTGGAATGGGCCTTAACAGATTTAGGCTGTGGCAGGCCTGCCACAGAATGAGCAAGTTGAATTGTGTTACAAATCCAACGAGCAATCGTCTGCTTAGAAGCAGGGGCACCCAACTTGTTGGGTGCATATAGTATCAACAGCGAGTCAGATTTTCTGACTTCAGCCGTCCTTGAAATGTATATTTTTAAGGCTCTGACAACGTCCAACAACTTGGAGTCCTCCAAGTCGCCAGTGGCCGCAGGCACCACAATAGGTTGGTTCAGGTGAAACGCTGATACCACCTTAGGGAGAAAATGCGGACGAGTCCTCAGTTCTGCCCTATCCGAATGGAAGATTAGATAAGGGCTTTTATAAGATAAAGCCGCCAATTCAGATACTCTCCTGGCGGAAGCCAGGGCCAGTAACATAGTCACTTTCCATGTGAGATATTTAAAATCCACCTTTTTCAATGGTTCAAACCAATGGGATTTGAGGAAATCTAAAACTACATTTAGATCCCACGGTGCCACCGGAGGCACCACAGGAGGCTGTATATGCAGTACTCCTTTAACAAAAGTCTGTACCTCAGGAACTGAGGCCAATTCTTTTTGGAAGAATATTGACAGGGCCGAAATTTGAACCTTAATAGATCTCAATTTGAGACCCATAGACAATCCTGATTGTAGGAAATGTAGGAAACGACCCAGTTGAAATTCCTCCGTCGGAACACTCCGATCCTCGCACCACGCGACATATTTTCGCCAAATGCGGTGATAATGTTTCGCGGTGACTTCCTTCCTTGCCTTAATCAAGGTAGGAATGACTTCTTCTGGAATGCCTTTCCCTTTTAGGATCTGGCGTTCAACCGCCATGCCGTCAAACGCAGCCGCGGTAAGTCTTGAAAGAGACAGGGACCCTGTTGTAGCAGGTCCCTTCTCAGAAGTAGAAGGCACGGGTCGTCCGTGACCAACTCTTGAAGTTCCGGGTACCAAGTCCTTCTTGGCCAATCCGGAGCCACTAGTATTGTTCTTACTCCTCCTCACCGTATAATCTTCAATACCTTTGGTATGAGAGGCAGAGGAGGAAACACATATACTGATTTGTACACCCAAGGTGTTACCAGTGCGTCCACAGCTATTGCCTGTGGATCTCTTGACCTGGCGCAATACTTGTCCAGTTTCTTGTTGAGGCGAGACGCCATCATGTCTACCATTGGTCTTTCCCAACAGTTTACTAGCATGTGGAAGACTTCTGGATGAAGACCCCCCTCTCCCGGGTGAATATCGTGTCTGCTGAGGAAGTCTGCTTCCCAGTTGTCCACGCCCGGGAAGAACACTGCTGACAGTGCTATTACGTGATTCTCCGCCCAGCGAAGAATCTTGGTAGCTTCTGCCATTGCACTCCTGCTTCTTGTGCCGCCCTGTCTGTTTACATGGGCGACCGCCGTGATGTTGTCCGACTGAATCAACACCGGTTTTCCTTGCAGGAGTGGTTCCGCCTGGCTTAGAGCATTTTAGATTGCTCTTAGTACCAGAATGTTTATGTGAAGAGACTTTTCCAGGTTCGTCCATACCCCCTGGAAGTTTCTTCCTTGTGTGACTGCTCCCCAACCTCTCAGGCTGGCGTCCGTGGTCACCAGGATCAAATCCTGTATGCCGAATCTGCGGCCCTCCAATAGATGAGCCTTTTGCAACCACCACAGAAGATATACCCTTGTCCTTGGCGACAGGGTTATTCGCAGGTGCATCTGAGGATGCGACCCTGACCATTTGTCCAACAGATCCCTTTGGAAAATTCTTGCATGGAATCTGCCGAATGGAATTGCTTCGTAAAAAGCCACCATTTTTCCCAGGACTCTTGTGCATTGATGTACAGACACCTTTCCTGGTTTTAGGAGGTTCCTGACAGGTCGGATAACTCCTTGGCTTTTTCCTCGGGAAGAAAAACCTTTTTCTGAACCGTGTCCAGAATCATCCCTAGGAACAGCAGACGTATCGTCGGAAAACAGCTGCGATTCTTGGAATATTTAGAATCCAGTCGTGCCGTCGAAGAACTACTTTAGATAGTGCTCTTCCGACTTCCAACTGTTCTCTGGAACTTGCCCTTTTTAGGTCGTGCAAGTAAGGGATAATTTAGATGCCTTTTTTCTTTGAAGAAACATCTTTTCGGCCATTACCTTGGTAAAAAGGCCCGGGGTGCCGTGGATAATTCAAACGGCATCGTCTGAAACTGATATTGACAGTTCTGTACCACGAACCAGAGGTACCCTTGATGAGAAGGACAAAATTTGGACATGGAGGTAATCCTTGATGTCCAGGGACACCATATAGTCCCCTTTTTTCCGGTTCGCTATCACTGCTCTGAGTGACTTTATCTCGATTTGAACCTTTTATGTAAGTGTTCAAAACATTTTAGATTTAGACTATGTGTCACCAAGCCGTCTGGCTTCAGTACCACAATATAGTGTGGAAAAATAATACCCTTTTCCTTGTCGTAGGAGGGGTACTTTGATTATCACCTGCTGGATATACAGCTTGTGAATTGTTTCCAATGCTGCCTCCCTGTCGGAGGGAGCCGTTGGTAAAGCAGACTTCAGGAACCTGCGAGGAGAAGATGTCTCGACTCTCCAATCTTTACCCCTGGGATAATACTCGTACGATCTAGGGGTCAACTTGCGAGTGATCCCACTGCGCCCTGAGACTCTTGAGACTACCCCCCCACCTTGAGTCCGCTTGCACGGCCCCAGCGTCATGCTGAGGACTTGGCAGACGCGGTGGAGGGCTTCTTTTCCTGGGAAAGGGCTGCCTGCTGCAGTCTACTTCCCTTACCTCTATGTCTGGGCAGATATGACTGGCCTTTTGCCTGCATGCCCTCATGGGAAAGGAAAGATTGAGGCTGAAAAGACGGTGTCTTTTTTAGCTGAGATGTAACTTGGGGTAAAAAAGGTTGGATTTCCCAGCTGTTGCTGTGGTCCCCAGGTCCGATGGACCGACCCCCAAATAACTCCTTCCCTTTATACAGCAATACTTCCATCTGCCGTATGGGATCTGTATCACCTGACCACTGTCGTGTCCCTGACATCTTCTGGGAGATATGGACAACGCACTTATCTTGATGCCAGAGAGCAAATATCCCTCTGTGCATCTCACATACATATATATAGAATGCATCCTATTAAATGCTGTACATGAATAAAATATTTTCAGTCAGGGAATCCGACCAAGCCAACCCAGCACTGCATCTCCAGGCTGATGGCGATCGCTGGTCGCAGTATAACCACCGTATGTGTGTATATACTTTTTAGGATATTTTTCCAGCTTCCTATCAGCTGGCTCCTTGAGGGCGGCCGTATCTGGAGACGGTAACGCCACTTGATAAGCGTGTGAGCGCCTTATCACCCTAAGGGGTGTTTCCCAACGTACCCTAATTTCTGGCGGGAAAGGGTATAACGCCAATATTTGCTATCGGGGTAACCCTACGCATCATCACACACTTCATTTTATTTTATCTGATTCAGGAAAAACTACAGGTAGTTTTTTCACTCCCACATAATACCCTTTCTTGTGGTACTTGTAGTATCAGAAACACGTAACACCTCCTTCATTGCCCTTAACGTGTGGCCCTAATGAGAAATACGTTTGTTTATTCACCGTCGACACTGTATTCAGTGTCCGTGTCTGTGTCTGTGTCGACCGACTGAGGTAAATGGGCGTTTTTTAAAAACCCCTGACGGTGTTTCTGAGACGCCTGGACCGGTCCTAATAGATTGTCGGCCGTCTCATGTCGTCAACCGACCTTGCAGCGTGTTGACATTCTCACGTAATTCTCTAAATAAGCCATCCATTCCGGTGTCGACTCCCTAGAGAGTGACATCACCATTACAGGCAATTTCTCCGCCTCCTCACCAACATCGTCCTCATACATGTCGACACACACGTACCGACACACAGCACACACACCGGGAATGCTCTGACAGAGGACAGGACCCACTAGCCCTTTGGGGAGACAGAGGGAGAGTCTGCCAGCACACACCAAAAACGCTATAATTATATAGGGACAACCTTATATAAGTGTTTCTCCCTTATAGCATCTTTTATATATATACAATATCGCCAAAATCAGTGCCCCCCCTCTCTGTTTTAACCCTGTTTCTGTAGTGCAGTGCAGGGGAGAGCCTGGGAGCCTTCTCTCCAGCTTTTCTGTGAGAGAAAATGGCGCTGTGTGCTGAGGAGATAGGCCCCGCCCCTTTTTCGGCGGGCTCGTCTCCCGCTATTTTTGAAGTTAGGCAGGGGTTAAATATCTCCATATAGCCTCTGTGGGCTATATGTGAGGTATTTTTTGCCTCTAATAAGGTTTTTATTTGCCTCTCAGAGCGCCCCCCCCAGCGCTCTGCACCCTCAGTGACTGTTGTGTGAAGTGTGCTGAGAGGAAAATGGCGCACAGCTGCAGTGCTGTGCGCTACCTTTATGAAGACTCAGGAGTCTTCAGCCGCCGATTTTGGACCTCTTCTCTCTTCAGCGTCTGCAAGGGGGCCGGCGGCGCGGCTCCGGTGACCATCCAGGCTGTACCTGTGATCGTCCCTCTGGAGCTAGTGTCCAGTAGCCAAGCAGCAAATCCACTCTGCACGCAGGTGAGTTCACTACTTCTCCCCTAAGTCCCTCGTTGCAGTGATCCTGTTGCCAGCAGGACTCACTGTAAAGTAAAAAACCTAAGCTAAACTTTCTCTAAGCAGCTCTTTAGGAGAGCCACCTAGATTGCACCCTTCTCGTTCGGGCACAAAATCTAACAGGAGTCTGGAGGAGGGTCATAGGGGGAGGAGCCAGTGCACACCACCTGATCTGGTAAAAGCTTTACTTTTTTGTGCCCTGTCTCCTGCGGAGCCGCTATTCCCCATGGTCCTTTCAGGAACCCCAGCATCCACTTAGGACGATAGAGAAAGTAAAGCTTTAGGATCAGGTGGTGTGCACTGGCTCCTCCCCCTATGACCCTCCTCCAAGCCTCAGTTAGGATACTGTGCCCGGACGAGCGTACACAATAAGGAAGGATTTTGAATCCCGGGTAAGACTCATACCAGCCACACCAATCACACTGTACAACCTGTGATCTGAACCCAGTTAACAGTATGATAACAGCGGAGCCTCTGAAAAGATGGCTCACAACAATAATAACCCGATTTTTGTAACTATGTACAAGTAATGCAGATAATCCGCACTTGGGATGGGCGCCCAGCATCCACTACGGACTCCGAGAAATAGAATTATCGGTAAGTAAATTCTTATTTTCTCTATCGTCCTAGTGGATGCTGGGGTTCCTGAAAGGACCATGGGGATTATACCAAAGCTCCCAAACGGGCGGGAGAGTGCGGATGACTCTGCAGCACCGAATGAGAGAACTCCAGGTCCTCCTTAGCCAGGGTATCAAATTTGTAGGATTTTACAAACGTGTTTGCCCCTGACTAAATAGCCGCTCGGCAAAGTTGTAAAGCCGAGACCCCTCGGGCAGCCGCCCAAGATGAGCCCACCTTCCTTGTGGAATGGGCATTTACATATTTTGGCTGTGGCAGGCCTGCCACAGAATGTGCAAGCTGAATTGTATTACACATCCAACTAGCAATAGTCTGCTTAGAAGCAAGAGCACCCAGTTTGTTGGGTGCATACAGGATAACAGCAAGTCAGTTTTCCTGACTCCAGCCGTCCTGGAACCTATACTTTCAGGGCCCTGACAACATCCAGCAACTTGGAGTCCTCCAAGTCCCTAGTAGGCGCAAGGCACCACAATAAGCTGGTTCAGGTGAAACACTGACACCACCTTAGGGAGAGAACTGGGGACGAGTCCGCAGCTCTGCCCTGTCCGAATGGACAAACAGATATGGGCTTTTTTGAGAAAAAACCCACCAATTTGACACTCGCCTGGCCCAGGCCAGGGCCAAGAGCATGGTCACTTTTCATGTGAGATGCTTCAAATCCACAGATTTGACTGGTTTTAAACCAATGTGATTTGAGGAATCCCAGAACTACGTTGAGATCCCACAGTGCCACTGGAGGCACAAAAGGGGGTTGTATATGCAATACTCCCTTGACAAACTTCTGGACTTAAGGAACTGAAGCCAATTCTTTCTGGAAGAAAATCGACAGGGACGAAATTTGAACCTTAATGGGCCCCAATTTGAGGCCCATAGACACTCCTGTTTGCAGGAAATGCAGGAATCGACCGAGTTGAAATTTCTTCGTGGGGCCTTCCTGGCCTCACACCAGGCAACATATTTTCGCCACATGTGGTGATAATGTTGTGCGGTCACCTCCTTCCTGGCTTTGACCAGGGTAGGAATGACCTCTTCCGGAATGCCTTTTTCCCTTAGGATCCGGCGTTCCACCGCCATGCCGTCAAACGCAGCTGCGGTAAGTCTTGGAACAGACATGGTACTTGCTGAAGCAAGTCCCTTCTTAGCGGCAGAGGCCATAAGTCCTCTGTGAGCATCTCTTGAAGTTCCGGGTACCAAGTCCTTCTTGGCCAATCCGGAGCCATGAGTATAGTTCTTACTCCTCTACGTCTTATAATTCTCAGTACCTTAGGTATGAGAAGCAGAGGAGGGAACACATACACCGACTGGTACACCCACGGTGTTACCAGAACGTCCACAGCTATTGCCTGAGGGTCTCTTGACCTGGCGCAATACCTGTCCCGTTTTTTGTTCAGACGGGACGCTTTTGCCATTGCCCTCCTGCTTCTTGTGCCGCCCTGTCTGTTTACGTGGGCGACTGCCGTGATGTTTTTCCCACTGGATCAATACCGGCTGACCTTGAAGCAGAGGTCTTGCTAAGCTTAGAGCATTATAAATTTACCCTTAGCTCCAGTATATTTATGTGGAGAAAAGTCTCCAGACTTGATCACACTCCCTGGAAATTTTTTCCTTGTGTGACTGCTCCCCAGCCTCTCGGGCTGGCCTCCGTGGTCACCAGCATCCAATCCTGAATGCCGAATCTGCGGCCCTCTAGAAGATGAGCACTCTGTAACCACCACAGGAGAGACACCCTTGTCCTTGGATATAGGGTTATCCGCTGATGCATCTGAAGATGCGATCCGGACCATTTGTCCAGCAGATCCCACTGAAAAGTTCTTGCGTGAAATCTGCCGAATGGAATTGCTTCGTAGGAAGCCACCATTTTTACCAGGACCCTTGTGCAATGATGCACTGACACTTTTCCTGGTTTTAGGAGGTTCTTGACTAGCTCGGATAACTCCCTGGCTTTCTCTTCCGGGAGAAACACCTTTTTCTGGACTGTGTCCAGAATCATCCCTAGGCACAGCAGACGTGTCGTCAGGATCAGCTGCGATTTTGGAATATTTAGAATCCATCCGTGCTGTTGTAGCAGTATCCGAGATAGTGCTACTCCGACCTCCAACTGTTCCCTGGACTTTGCCCTTATCAGGAGATCGTCCAAGTAAGGGGTAATTAAGACGCCTTTTCTTCGAAGAAGAATCATCATTTCGGCCATTACCTTGGTAAAGACCCGGGGTGCCGTGGACAATCCAAACGGCAGCGTCTGAAACTGACAGTGACAGTTCTATACCACGAACCTGAGGTACCCTTAGTGAGAAGGGCAAATTTGGGACATGGAGGTAAGCATCCCTGATGTCCCGGGACACTATATAGTCCCCTTCTTCCTGGTTCGTTATCACTGCTCTGAGTGACTCCATCTTGATTTGAACCTTTGTAAGTGTTCAAATTTTTTTAGATTTAGAATAGGTCTCACCTAGCCTTCTGGCTTCAGTACCACAATATAGTGTGGAATAATACCCCTTTCCTTGTTGTAGGAGGGGTAATTTGATTATCACCTGCTGGGAATACAGCTTGTGAATTTTTTCCCATACTGCCTCCTTGTCGGAGGGATACCTTGGTAAAGCAGACTTCAGGAGCCTGCGAGGGGGAAACGTTTCGACATTCCAATCTGTACCCCTGGGATACTACTTGTAGGATCCAGGGGTCCTGTACGGTCCCAGCGTCATGCTGAGAGCTTGGCAGAAGCGGTGGAAGGCTTCTGTTCCTGGGAATGGGCTGCCTGCTGCAGTCTTCTTCCCTTTCCTCTATCCCTGGGCAAATATGACTCTTATAGGGACGAAAGGACTGAGGCTGAAAAGACGGTGTCTTTTTCTGCAGAGATGTGACTTAGGGTAAAAACGGTGGATTTTCCAGCAGTTGCCGTGGCCACCAGGTCCGATGGACCGACCCCAAATAACTCCTCTTCCTTTATACGGCAATACACCTTTGTGCCGTTTGGAATCTGCATCACCTGACCACTGTCGTGTCCATAAACATCTTCTGGCAGATATGGACATCGCACTTACTCTTGATGCCAGAGTGCAAATATCCCTCTGTGCATCTCGCATATATAGAAATGCATCCTTTAAATGCTCTATAGTCAATAAAATACTGTCCCTGTCAAGGGTATCAATATTTTTAGTCAGGGAATCCGACCAAGCCACCCCAGCTTTGCACATCCAGGCTGAGGCGATCGCTGGTCGCAGTATAACACCAGTATGTGTGTATATACTTTTATATGATATTTTCCAGCCTCCTGTCAGCTGGCTCCTTGAGGACGGCCCTATCTATAGACGGTACCGCCACTTGTTTTGATAAGCGTGTGAGCGCCTTATCCACCCTAAGGGGTGTTTCCCAACGCGCCCTAACTTCTGGCGGGAAAGGGTATACCGCCAATAATTTTCTATCGGGGGGAACCCACGCATCATCACACACTTCATTTAATTTATCTGATTCAGGAAAAACTACAGGTAGTTTTTTCACATCCCACATAATACCCTCTTTTGTGGTACTTGTAGTATCAGAAATATGTAACACCTCCTTCATTGCCCTTAACGTGTGGCCCTAATAAGGAATACGTTTGTTTATTCACCGTCGACACTGGATTCAGTGTCCGTGTCTGTGTCTGTGTCGACCGACTAAGGTAAACGGGCGTTTTAAAACCCCTGACGGTGTTTTTGAGACGTCTGGACCGGTACTAATTGTTTGTCGGCCGTCTCATGTCGTCAACCGACCTTGCAGCGTGTTGACATTATCACGTAATTCCCTAAATAAGCCATCCATTCCGGTGTCGACTCCCTAGAGAGTGACATCACCATTACAGGCAATTGCTCCGCCTCCTCACCAACATCGTCCTCATACATGTCGACACACACGTACCGACACACAGCACACACACAGGGAATGCTCTGATAGAGGACAGGACCCACTAGCCCTTTGGAGAGACAGAGGGAGAGTTTGCCAGCACACACCAAAAAACGCTATAATTATATAGGGACAACCTTATATAAGTGTTTTCCCTTATAGCATCTTTTTATATATTTCTAACGCCAAATTAGTGCCCCCCCTCTCTGTTTTAACCCTGTTTCTGTAGTGCAGTGCAGGGGAGAGCCTGGGAGCCTTCCCTCCAGCCTTTCTGTGAGGGAAAATGGCGCTGTGTGCTGAGGAGATAGGCCCCGCCCCTTTTTCGGCGGGCTCGTCTCCCGCTCTTCAACGGATTCTGGCAGGGGTTAAATATCTCCATATAGCCCCCGGAGGCTATATGTCAGGTATTTTTTGCCAAAAAATAGGTTTACATTGCCTCCCAGGGCGCCCCCCTCCCAGCGCCCTGCACCCTCAGTGACTGCCGTGTGAAGTGTGCTGAGAGCAATGGCGCACAGCTGCAGTGCTGTGCGCTACCTTAAGAAGACTGAGGAGTCTTCTGCCGCCGATTCTGGACCTTCTTCTCTTTTCAGCATCTGCAAGGGGGCCGGCGGCGAGGCTCCGGTGACCATCCAGGCTGTACCTGTGATCGTCCCTCTGGAGCTAATGTCCAGTAGCCAAAGAAGCCAATCCATCCTGCACGCAGGTGAGTTCACTTCTTCTCCCCTAAGTCCCTCGTTGCAGTGATCCTGTTGCCAGCAGGACTCACTGTAAAATAAAAAACCTAAGCTAAACTTTTCTAAGCAGCTCTTTAGGAGAGCCACCTAGATTGCACCCTTCTCGGCCGGGCACAAAAATCTAACTGAGGCTTGGAGGAGGGTCATAGGGGGAGGAGCCAGTGCACACCACCTGATCCTAAAGCTTTACTTTTTGTGCCCTGTCTCCTGCGGAGCCGCTATTCCCCCTGTGGTCCTTTCAGGAACCCCAGCATCCACTAGGACGATAGAGAAAGTGTACGCTGTGGGGGGCCCAAAGCATTTTGTCGCACCTGGGCCCACCGCTCGCTAGTTCCGCCACTGTATATATATATATATATATATATATATATATATATATATATATATATATATTTATTATATATATTTATTTATTATATATATATATATATATATATATATATATATATATATAAAAATATAGATATATTATAATATCTATGACTATACAGGATGCGCTAGTTACAGCACATACCACATAACGGTACCTGTGTGAAAGGGAGACGTACAGGGTTTTGCTTATGATTGGCCACTGCGTGTCTTTTCCCCGCCTTCTGTCACTCGTTGATTGGCCGGCTGAGGAGAGCCTTAGCTTCGTGATTGGGTGAGGCGGTGACGCTGGCTGCCCGGCCGGTGACGCTCGGTGTGTGACGGAGACCGTGCAGTCGGTGGTGCTGGAGGCCCCGGGCTCTCCGGCGTTATCGGGAGGCAGGAGACGGGGAGCTGCCGGAAGAAGGTACAGAACGCGTGCGGGTATCGGTGCTTTGCAGGCGCTAAAGAAAAGTGCGTGTGTGTGAGCCGGGGACGCTGCTGAGGCCTGTAGTGAGGGGGCGGGGCCATAGCGTCACTGAGCTACCACCATATAATACATATTATACACAGGGCACGGCACTGCAAACATGCTGCAACTTCAATGTGGTGTTATTACATGGGCACCGGGCAGCACGCCAGTGCTATGGTCACGTGACAGGGGTGTGTGCACACCTGGCCCTCCAGCAGCTAGTGTGGTACTATAGCATACAGCATACTGGGGCTTTGTAGCTGTATAATATTTGAGAATAGCATGCTCAGACAGTGACATGGATATGTGCAAATGACTGCAACCCCGGGGAAACGGAGCAGGAAGTCGGAGTAGAGGGGAGTGAAGAGACAGGGACGATCTAGACTTTTTTCTTTTAGGGGGTGCGGTTTATTTATTCCTGATTCTTCCCCTACACTCATTACTCCTCCCACTTCCCATCCCAACTGTCCATTAATGCTCTAAAGAGCATATAAAGCAATGCCAGGCTGCACATGTACTTCTTATGTAGCACACACACCGGGCACACGTAACTACTAACACACCGATGGGCGGCACACACTGCCCAAGGTGGGGGTGACGGCATGTGCAGGCAGATGGGGCTAGGGGACACGGAGGATGGGGAGGGATGTCAGTGCAGCCACACACCATCACCTGGCAGCAGCCCCCACCTCTGGCGGCCCCATCAACGCAGGGAGCCAGCACGACCCCCGTTCATGCCTGTGGTGCTGGCGTTGCTGCAGCGTGCCATGTATTGGTACGGGTAGCCGGATGCTAGGGAGGTGGATGCTGCCGCTATGAAGGATCCCCCTTCAGGTGAGAGATGCTGTGCTAACTGCTGCAGGCACTGGCGCAGGGGGAGCCGGGGGAGGAAGATGAGCGATACCAGCATAGGGAGATCACTGCCACCCAGAGTGGCTTACCCCCATCTCGCGAGGTTGACAGGGCCCATAATGGATGAGCCGCCATCACACAGCCCCTGTCTGAACAGCATCAGCAGCGGCGGGAACTGCTCATCCAGCTCATTCTCCCTACTGTGTGCCGAAGACAGCTTGCCCTGCTACCTTGGGATCTTCCTCATGCCGCTGCTGGACCTAGTGGCTGTGGCTGGCAATGTGGCCGCTGTCACCATCATGTAGGTGGGCGTGGCTATGATCCCCCTGGATGCGGCCCTGTGAAGAGACTCCCTTGACCTGGTGGATCAAGTATACTAGTTCAATGGTTCTCAAACTTTGGTCTTGGACCATTAATCCATGACACCCCTGCAATTGTGCTATGCCCACAGCACCCACTTTGGGAACCACTGTACTAGTTCATTAACAGACACATTTTAAAAGATGGTGTATTCATTCCTCACTTTATGTTTAAAAACTGTGACTACAGTGTGGACACTGAGGGCAGTGTACGGGATCCGGTTAATATAGCGCCTGTCGAGATTCTGGCGCCCCAACAGCGGGGGAAATGCCGGCGATCTAAATCCTGACCGCAGCCCAGTTTTCCCACTCGGGTGGTGGGTCCTTGCTTCCACCTGAGTGGGAATATAACGTGTGGCGAGCAAAGATTCGGGCCCAATGGAGATCGGGATGCTGCTGTCAGTATAGTGACAGCCGGCATCCCATCCTTTTGGCTCCCGTATGTATCCCTAATATACATTTTAAGTATAGTAAATATGATTACTTATTAACAGTCTCTGTCATAGCCAAAACTGCAAACTTGCAAAAAATCAATCACCAACATGGTCCATTAATAATACAGTATAGTGTCAGTGTAATGTGTGATGCAGCAGTAGGTACCTGGTACGTTGGACAAAACATTGTACAAAATAGAGTATAAACCACAAAACATATAGCTACGCATTCTTGTCACTTTATACAGTAACAAAACTTTATATTCTACTGTAGTGTGACCTGGCTTGGTACTTGAGCTCTAATTTTGGCCTTACTTTAATGATATCGGACCTTTTTGGTTAGTTTTGGCAAGTGCTTTTATACAGAGCACACAAAATCGAGGTGGTTTCTAATATACATATCATTTTGCAGCAGGCGATGACTAATTCCTTGTAGTACATAGGTTTTCCTAATGAACACTGAATCAATTACTTAACCTCATTTAAAACACTGTCAACAATGATGTGCTCTTTTATACAGAAACATAGGTACGATGGTTGGTGTAGTGACTAGCATTGCTGCCTTGCAGCACAGGTTTGATTTCCACCATGGGCCTATCCTACCGGGATGCAGTTAAAATGCCGGCTGTCGGGATCCAGGCGTCCAGGAGACCGATACTGGAATCCCGACAGCCGGAATTTTACAGATGATCGGAATACTGACACCCACCCGTAATTCCAACTCGGTCGGTGAGGCCACGCCACCAACCGAGTGGAAATAGAACCTGTGGCGAGCCCGCTAGGGAACTTGCTGCTGGTATTCTGGCAGATGGGATGCCCCTGTCGATATCCTGACTGCTGGCATCCCGTCTGCCAGTATATCATACAGGATCCATCCTACCTATACGTACATAAACTAGTAAAGTTACCTGAGTCACCTCGGACTCCCCTGCCCATCTGACCCTAACCCTGACTGCTGCAGATTTCCATGCTCCCATTCGTAATACACATCTATATAATAATCTTCTAAGATGTGGGTACACACACTAGAAGACCTTGTAAAGCAGTGCATGAAAGCATAACTTTTGGTTGTGATTGGTTAAGTTTAATGTTTCTCAAACCTGATCCTCTGTAATATTAAACCTAAAGAACAGCATACACATCTGCTGAAATACTGATCCTAGATACCACTAATTATAGTTATCTCTGCTTAAGGGGGATACACGCATAGTGATGTGTGCATAAATTCTAAGCATAGATTGCTTAGAAATGAAGCGCATATCTCTCTGTGTGTATGCCCCATAGCAATAGTGATGCGCGGCCCCACGCGTCACAATCGCTGACTCTAGATTGGCATGCAGGCACAATCTAGTTAGATCGCTTGCATCATCGCTGGGTGAAGTGAGCATGTGCGCCCCCCCATCCCGCAAGGGGCTTCATTGTGCTCGCCACCCCTGTCGGCATTCTGCGTACGGGATTCCGGCGTCAGGATGCTGACCGCCGAGATCCCGGCCGCCGACAAAACAGCCCCAACCCATTTCTACTGTATGTGAGCTGCAAAACTGTCAGATTTACCAAGCTCCAGAATGCACCTATGGGCTGCTAATTCACCCATTTTTTATACACCAGCTGACAATCACGCATGCGCAGTGTGTGCCGGCGACCCAAACCAGGAAGCAGTGTGATAACTTTATGCTGCCACACTGCTTCCAGCTCTTCGCCAGGACTGACTCATATCGGAGCCCTTCTGGCAAGAAGTTGTTAGTAAATTTGCGTGAAAATATTAATTTTAACTTTGTGAATTTCCATTAAAAATATTTATCACATCTGCATTCAAAATGTTGATTGTGATAAATACGCACCTAAATGAGGCATAAAACAAGCACGTTTTTTTTTACATATTATCATTATAAGCCTGCCAAAAGCCTCTTACTCCTGAAACCTTTAGTCTCAACTATTCTGGATAATACATCCAGTGCAGAGTTATGGGAGATGGTCTTCCAGGTAACATAAATGGATTTGGTGGATTTAAGCATAAAATTATTTTTGGAATAAATAAGCATGTTCTTTGATCTTGTTTACTAATTTCAGCATCAGGTCAATAGGGTGCTCACAGCAGTGAAGAGTAGTTCAGGTTATGAGTAGTCTGATTGTGTGGGAGGCAGTGATATTACTACTTTTAGTGATATTAGGGCTGACAGCTTGTAAGTAGAGATGAGCGGGTTCTGATTTTACTGTGTTTTATTTGGATTTACTCGGTTCTCAAAACGGCATCTTATTGGCTATCCAAAACAAGAGACATCCGTGAGCCAATAAGATGCCATTTTGAGAACCGAGTAAAACCGAACCTGCTCATCTCTACTTGTAAGTGGCTTGGCTAGGATCATGGAACAGCACAGAGCAGAGTGATTGGAGGCTCTTGTAAAAAATGGGTACAAAGATTGTGGCATCCAATGCACCCTACATGAGACAGTGCATACATTTAATAATTTATTATTTTGTTGCCCTTAAATGGTATCCGGTCTTTAGGTCGACCACTATTGGTCGACATGGACAAGGTTTTTTTTTCCAATTTTTGAACTTTTTAATACTTCACGATCCACGTGGACTACGATTGGGAATAGTAACCTGTGCCGAGTGCAGTGGACCAAGGCACCTTGCCCGAAGCATGGCGAGGGTATATGGGGCACTAATCGGGGTTCCCGGTCACTTTAAGAAGAAAGCGATACAAAAAAAATATAAAAAAACTCATGTCATCTTTTTTCGGTGTCGACCTAGTCACTGTCGACCAATAGTGGTTGACCTAGTTTCTGTCGATCCTATGATTCACTCCCCCTTAAATATAGAATAACCTTAATGCGTTTTATTTATGTCAAAGTTAATATGCACATTTAATCTCGTGTTGTACGATTTCATGGTTTGTAGAAGTGTAAAAGTTGGATATAGTATTTACCCCTATAAAAGAGGTTTCTTTGGGGATATATTTCCCTATGTACTGCTGACAGCATGCTTCCCAGCATTTAAACATGCAGAATCAGGCTAGAAAAATAAGAGCTCGATTCAGTTCAATGCAGTGTTTTATAGCGCCAGGAAAGAGGTCCCGGAGCTATGGCCGTGCTTTTAAGTCCAACTAGAGGATTTCTGCTCACACCCCTCCTGAGGTGCGAGCAGAAATCTGACAAAACTAGTGTCGCGATGCTGTTTTCTGACTTTAGCGCAGAGTAAACAGCTTTGCGGTAGACACGTAAGGCAGAGAATGCCGGTTCTCGCAACTAAACTCACGGCTTACTCCCGACTAGCGATGAGGACAGTTGAATAGCTCAGGGACCTCCTTCCCGGTGCTAATACTATCATGGTGAATTGAAGCGAGCACTAAGATTATTATTTGTATTTGCTCTGTCATTTTTGCTCCAAATGATGTTTGGCCAATACTTGTGCTAAGTCATACCCATTAGCTGCGCTGCATCCTGAGGCGGCGAGAAGAAATATGTGAAAAGTCCGTGGTTTAGGCGCCCAAATAGAAGTTTAGGCACACTAACCAAGACTTGAGATGGGATTTGCCGCTGTTTGCTGCTAAACCCGGCCAATTTGGGTCTATTTAGGTGCTTAAAAAGTAATGGACAGAGCAACAATGGAATTGCTCTGAAAGGCACCCATTATTTTGGGCACCCCCAAAAAAAAATTAAATTGCCCTTAAATGTCCTATAGTGTCCAATGACCTAAACCTCAACCATAGAACTCCAAACAAACCCTCTGCTTGCAAGTGACTGACACACTGTCACCTTTTAACCTGCTTCTTGTTGGGGACATACGCCGTCCTTTTAATTTCATTACAGTGTCTAAATTGTAAGGGTGTGTACACACGGTGAGATCCTTGCTATGCCCGATTTTCACTTGCGATTTCCCTTGAACTCCCCGGAGCTCAGGACCACCGATTTTGACTAACTTTTCTTGAGATATGGACTATGCTTACGATTTTGGCTTATGTGAGATTTTGCCTTATGTGAGATGTCATTGACATGTGAGATAGTACACCGATCAAGCAAGGATTGACTTGTCTATCTTTTCTTGCAATGTCGACCTGGCGGGACCGCGCATCGGGATCGAATAGGGATCGCAAGGTGAAAGTCACCTTGCGATCTGCACTAACTTTTCTTCTGATTTTGACTATATAGTCAAAATCGAAAGAAAATATCGCACCGTATGTACACACCCTAACTCTACAATCGCATAAAATTACCCTCTAGGTAAGATCCACCACTATTGGAGTTGAGTAGCAATCAAATTGGTGGCGGTGAATTCACAAACTGTGACTCCAATCTGGGGTAAGATGTTTGGGTAGGGTTTTTTTTTTAATATAAATTATAATAGTAATAATTATTATAATAAAGTTCTCTGACTACATGCCATATGTATACACCATCAGAATTATAAATGTTGTTGATGCATCCAATCCCATGATATTGTATGCTAGTACATGCTTTACAAAATACTTACAAAAAAATCTAATAAAAAAAAAAGCACAAATTTGTTATATACGTTTATCTTTTTCATTACCTTTGACCTTCAATAAGATGCATACATTGTTTTGCATTGAATTCATGAAACAGAAAAATCTTAAGAGGCCAACTTTCTAAAATAACAAACTTTCCTGAATGTAACCCTACCCAGTACTTCCCTTATGCTGATCAGATCTACCGGTTTCTCTGGGATTGTCAAAATCATGTTTTGGGTCGGATTTGTCTAATTTAGGAGTTCTAGCATGTTGGATTTTGCAGATTACCCAACCCAGGCATTGGCAGAACGGGGAGTTGCCCTGATAAATGCCTGATGTATGGGCCCCTTAAAGCATGCTTTATATTTTTGTTTTGCTGAACTTGCTTAAATACAAACTACAGTAAACTTAAGCAACAGTATTTATTTATTTATTACCAGTTATTTATATAACGCACACATTTTCCGCAGCGCTTTACAGAGAATACTTCATTTCTCTGACGTCCTAGTGGATGCTGGGAACTCCGTAAGGACCATGGGGAATAGCGGCTCCGCAGGAGACTGGGCACAAAAGTAAAAGCTTTATGACTAGCTGGTGTGCACTGGCTCCTCCCCCTATGACCCTCCTCCAAGCCTCAGTTAGATTTTTGTGCCCGGCCGAGAAGGGTGCATGCTAGGTAGCTCTCCTGAGCTGCTTAGAGTAAAAGTTTAAATAGGTTTCTCTGACGTCCTAGTGGATGCTGGGAACTCCGTAAGGACCATGGGGAATAGCGGCTCCGCAGGAGACAGGGCACATCTAAAGAAAGCTTTAGGATCACCTGGTGTGCACTGGCTCCTCCCCCTATGACCCTCCTCCAAGCCTCAGTTAGATTTTCTGTGCCCGACGAGAAGGGTGCACACTAGGGGCTCTCCTGAGCTCTTTGTGAAAGTTTTAGTTTAGGTTTATTATTTTCAGTGAGACCTGCTGGCAACAGGCTCACTGCATCGAGGGACTAAGGGGAGAAGAAGCGAACTCACCTGCGTGCAGAGTGGATTGGGCTTCTTAGGCTACTGGACATTAGCTCCAGAGGGACGATCACAGGTTCAGCCTGGATGGGTCACCGGAGCCGCGCCGCCGGCCCCCTTACAGAGCCAGAAGAGCGAAGAGGTCCGGAAAAATCGGCGGCAGAAGACTTTCCTGTCTTCAGATAAAGGTAGGCGCACAGCACCGCAGCTGTGCGCCATTGCTCTCAGCACACTTCACACTCCGGTCACTGAGGGTGCAGGGCGCTGGGGGGGCAGCGCCCTGAGACGCAATAAATCGATAGAAAACCTTTTATGGCTAAAATAAATGCATCACATATAACTCCTGGGCTATATGGATGCATTTAACCCCTGCCAAAACATACAAGAAAACGGAGGATAAGGACGCCGAGAAAGGGGCGGAGCCTATCTCCTCAGCACACTGGCGCCATTTTCCCTCACAGCTCAGTTGGAGGGAAGCTCCCTGGCTCTCCCCTGCAGTCACTACACTACAGAAAGGGGTTAAAAAAGAGAGGGGGGCACAAATTAGGCGCAGTATAAACAATACAGCAGCTATAAAGGGAAAAACACTTATATAAGGTTATCCCTGTATATATATAGCGCTCTGGTGTGTGCTGGCAAACTCTCCCTCTGTCTCCCCAAAGGGCTAGTGGGGTCCTGTCCTCTATCAGAGCATTCCCTGTGTGTGTGCTGTGTGTCGGTAAGTTTGTGTCGACATGTATGAGGAGAAAAATGATGAGGAGACGGAGTAGAGTGTCTGTAATAGTGATGTCACCCCCTGGGGGGTCGACACCTGAGTGGATGTACTGTTGAAATTGCGTGACAGTGTCAGCTTTGTATAAAAGACAGTGGTTGACATGAGACAGCCGGCTACTCAGCTTGTGCATGTCCAGACGTCTCATACAGGGGCTCTAAAGCGCCCGTTACCTCAGATATAGACGCCGACACGGATACTGACTCCTGTGTCGACGGTGAAGAGACAACCGTGATTTCCAATAGGGCCACACATTGCATGATTGAGGCAATGGAAAAAGTTTACACTCTTCTGATAATATAAATACCACCAAAAAAAGGGGTATTATGTTTGGTGAGGAAAAACTTCCTGTAGTTTTCCTGAATCTGAGAAATAAAATGAGGTGTGTGATGATGCGTGGGTTTCCCCCCGATAACAATTGATAATTTCTAAAAAGTTATTGGCAGTATACCTTTTCCCGCCAGAGGTTAGGGTGCGTTGGGAAACACCCCCTAGGGGGGATAAGGCGCTCACACGCTTGTAAGAACAAGGGCTCTACCCTCTCTGGAGATGGCCGCCCTTAGGGATCCTGCTGATAGAAAGCAGGAGGGTATCCTAAAATGTATTTACACACATACTGGTGTTATACTGCGACCAGCAATCGCCTCAGCCTGGATGTGCAGTGCTGGGTTGGCGTGGTCGGATTCCCTGACTGGAAATTTGATATCCTAGATAAGGACAGTATATTATTGCCTATAGAGCAATTAAAAGATGCATTTCTATATATGCATGATGCACAGCGGAATATTTGCCGACTGGCATCAAGTATAAGTGCGTTGTCCAATTATACCAGTAAAGTGGTCAGGTGATGCGGATTCCAAACGGCAATTGGAATTATTGCCTTAACAAAAAAGGGGATGTACCCCAGGTCGCCTCTCAAAATAAGACGCCGTATTATCAGGCGCAGTCCTGGTTGGCAAGCGGACAAAAGGGTTCCTCTTTTCTGCTCGTGACAGAGGGAGAGGAAAATGGCTGCAGAGATCAGCCAGTTCCAAGGAACAGAAACTCTTTTCCGCCTCTGCCAAGCCCTCAGTATGACGCTAGGGCTTTACAAGTTCAGGCACGGTGGGGTCCCGTTCTCAATGAATTTCAGTGCGCAGTGGGCTCACTCGCAAGTAGACCCCTGGATCCTTCAGGTAATATTTCAGGGGTACAAATTGGAATTCGAGACGTATCCCCCTCGCCGTTTCCAAAGGTCTGTTTTACTGACGTCTCCCGCTGACAGGGAGGCAGTTTTGGAAACCATTCACAAGCTGTATTCCCAGCAGGTGATAATCAAGATACCCCTCCTACAACAGGGAACGGGGTATTATTCCACACTATTGTGGTACCGAAGCCAGACGGCTCGGTGAGACCGATTTTAAAATCTAAAATCTTTGAACACTTGCATACAGAGGTTCAAATTCAAAATTGAGTCACTCAGAGCAGTGATTGCAAACCTGGAAGAAGGGGACTACATGATGTCTCGGGACATCAAGGATGCTTACCTTCATGTCAAAATTTACCCTTCTCACCAAGGGTATTTCAGGTTATGGTACAGAACTGTCACTATCAGTTCGGACGCTGCCGTAGGGATGGTCCACGGCACCCCGTCTTTACCAAGGTAATGGCCGAAATGATATCCCTTCGAAGGAAGGAAATTTTAGTTATCCCTTACTTGGACGATTCCCTGATAAGGGTAAGATCCAGGGAACACTTGGAAGTCGGTGTAGCACTATCTCAGGTAGTGTTGCGGCAGCACGATTGGATTCTCAATATTCCAAAATCGCAGCTGGTCCGACGACTTGTCTTCTGTTCCTAGGGATGATCCTGGACACAGTCCAGAAAGAAGGTGTTTCTCCCGGAGGAGAAAGCCAGGGAGTTATCCGAGCTAGTCAGGAACCTCCTAAAACCGAACCAAGTCTCAGTGCATCAATGCACAAGGGTTCTGGGTAAAAATGGTGGCTTCCTACGAAGCAATCCCATTCGGCAGATTCCACGCAAGACTTTCCAGTGGAACCTACTGGACAAATGGTCCGGGTCGCATCTTCAGATGCTTCAGCGGATAACCCTGTCACCGGGGACAAGGGTATCCCTCCTGTGGTGGTTGCAGAGTGCTCATCTTCTAGAGGGCCGCAGATTCGGCATTCGGGACTGGGTCCTGGAGGCCACGGATGCCAGCCTGCGAGGCTGGGGAGCAGTCACACAGGGAAGGAATTTCCAGGGCTTATGGTCAAGCCTGGAGACATCTCTTCATATAAACATTCTGGAACTAAGGGCCATTTACAATGCCCTAAGTCAAGCGAAACCCCTGCTTCAGGGTCAGGCGGTATTGATCCAATCGGACAACATCACGTCAGTCGCCCACGTAAACAGACAGGGCGGCACGGGAAGCAGGGGGGCAATGGCAGAAGCTGCAAGGATTCTTCGCTGGGCGGAAGATCATGTGATAGCACTGTCAGCAGTGTTCATTCCGGGAGTGGACAACTGGGAAGCAGACTTCCTCAGCAGACACGATCTACACCCGGGAGAGTGGGGACTTCATCCAGAAGTCTTCCACATGATTGTGAACCGTTGGGAAAAACCAAAGGTGGATATGATGGCGTCCCGCCTCAACAAAAAACTGGACAGGTATTGCGCCAGGTCAAGAGACCCTCAGGCAATAGCTGTGGACGCTCTGGTAACACCGTGGGTGTTCCAGTCAGTGTATGTGTTCCCTCCTCTGCCTCTCATACCAAAAGTACTGAGAATTATACGGCAAAGGGGAGTAAGAACGATACTCGTGGCTCCGGATTGGCCAAGAAGAACTTGGTATCCGGAACTTCAAGAGATGCTCACGGACGAACCGTGGCCTCTACCTCTAAGAAAGGACCTGCTCCAGCAGGGGCCTTGTTTGTTCCAAGACTTACCGCGGCTGCGTTTGACGGCTTGGTGGTTGAACGCCGGATCCTGAAGGAAAAAGGCATTCCAGATGAAGTCATCCCTACCCTGGTCAAGGCCAGGAAGGACGTAACCGCAAAACATTATCACCGCATTTGGCGAAAATATGTTGCGTGGTGGGAGGCCAAGAAGGCCCCTACAGAGAAATTTCAACTTGGTCGTTTCCTCCATTTCCTGCAAACAGGACTGTCTATGGGCCTAAAATTAGGGTCCATTAAGGTTCAATTTTCGGCCCTGTCGATTTTCTTCCAAAAGGAACTGGCTTCAGTGCCTGAAGTTCAGACATTTGTAAAAGGGGTACTGCATATACAGCCTCCTTTTGTGCCTCCAGTGGCACCTTGGGATCTCAATGTTGTGTTGAGTTTCCTAAAGTCACATTGGTTTGAACCACTCACCACTGTGGACTTAAAATATCTCACATGGAAGGTGACGATGCTGTTAGCCCTGGCTTCAGCCAGGCGTGTGTCAAAATTGGCGGCTTTATCATATAAAAGCCCTTATTTAATATTTCATTCTGACAGGGCAGAATTGAGGACTTGTCCTCAATTTTTACCTAAGGTGGTTTCTGCATTTCACATGAAGCAACCTATTGTGGTACCTGCGGCTACTAAGGACTTGGAGGATTCCAAGTTGCTTGACGTGGTCAGGGCCCTGTAAATATATGTTTCCAGGACGGCTGGAGTCAGAAAATCTGACTCGCTGTTTATCCTGTATGCACCCAACAAACTGGGTGCTCCTGCTTCTAAGCAGACGATTGCTCGTTGGATTTGTAGTACAATTCAGCTTGCACATTCTGTGGCAGGCCTGCCACAGCCAAAAATCTTAAAATGCCCACTCCACAAGGAAGGTGGGCTCATCTTGGGCAGCTGCCCGAGGGGTCTCGGCTTTACAACTTTGCCGAGCAGTTACTTGGTCAGGAGCAAATACGTTTGTAAAATTCTACAAATTTGATACCCTGGCTGAGGAGGACCTGGAGTTCTCTCATTCGGTGCTGCAGAGTCATCCGCACTCTCCCGCCCGTTTGGGAGCTTTGGTATAATCCCCATGGTCCTTACGGAGTTCCCAGCATCCACTAGGACGTCAGAGAAAATAAGAATTTACTTACCGATAATTCTATTTCTCGTAGTCCGTAGTGGATGCTGGGCGCCCATCCCAAGTGCGGATTGTCTGCAATACTGGTACATAATTATTGTTACCAAAAAATTCGGGTTATTGTTGTAGTGAGCCATCTTTTATAGAGGCTTCTCTATTATCATGCTGTTAACTGGGTTCAGATCACAAGTTGTACAGTGTGATTGGTGTGGCTGGTATGAGTCTTACCGGGATTCAAAATCCTTCCTTATTGTGTACGCTCGTCCGGGCACAGTATCCTAACTGAGGCTTGGAGGAGGGTCATAGGGGGAGGAGCCAGTGCACACCAGGTGATCCTAAAGCTTTCTTTAGATGTGCCCTGTCTCCTGCGGAGCCGCTATTCCCCATGGTCCTTACGGAGTTCCCAGCATCCACTACGGACTACGAGAAATAGAATTATCGGTAAGTAAATTCTTATTTTTTTATTTTCAGTGAGACCTGCTGGCAACAGGCTCACTGCATCGTGGGACTAAGGGGAGAAGAAGCGAACTCACCTGCGTGCAGAGTGGATTGGGCTTCTTAGGCTACTGGACATTAGCTCCAGAGGGACGATCACAGGCCCAGCTTGGATGGGTCCCAGAGCCGCGCCGCCGGCCCCCTTACAGAGCCAGAAGGCAGAAGAGGTCCGGAAAATCGGCGGCAGAAGACGTCCTGTCTTCAACAAGGTAGCGCACAGCACTGCAGCGGTGCGCCATTGCTCTCAGCACACTTCGGTCACTGAGGGTGCAGGGCGCTGGGGGGGGGGGCGCCCTGAGACGCAATAAAAACACCTTGGATGGCAAAAAATGCATCACATATAGCTCCTGGGCTATATGGATGCATTTAACCCCTGCCAGAATCCATAAAAAAGCAGGAGAAAAGTCCGCGAAAAAGGGGCGGAGCCTATCTCCTCAGCACACTGGCGCCATTTTCCCTCACAGCTCCGTTGGAGGGAAGCTCCCTGGCTCTCCCCTGCAGTCACTGCACTACAGAAAGGGTTAAAAAAGAGAGGGGGGCACTAATTAGGCGCAGTATTAACTATACAGCAGCTATAAGGGGAAAAACACTTATATAAGGTTATCCCTGTATATATATATATATATATATATAGCGCTCTGGTGTGTGCTGGCAAACTCTCCCTCTGTCTCCCCAAAGGGCTAGTTGGGCCCTGTCCTCTATCAGAGCATTCCCTGTGTGTGTGCTGTGTGTCGGTACTTTTGTGTCGACATGTATGAGGAGAAAAATGATGTGGAGACGGAGCAGATTGCCTGTAATAGTGATGTCACCCCCTAGGGGGTCGACACCTGAGTGGATGAACTGTTGGAAGGAATTACGTGACAGTGTCAGCTCTGTATAAAAGACAGTGGTTGACATGAGACAGCCGGCTACTCGGCTTGTGCCTGTCCAGACGTCTCATAGGCCGTCAGGGGCTCTAAAGCGCCCGTTACCTCAGATGGCAGATATAGACGCCGACACGGATACTGACTCCAGTGTCGACGGTGAAGAGACGAATGTGACTTCCAGTAGGGCCACACGTTACATGATTGAGGCAATGAAAAATGTTTTACACATTTCTGATAATACGAGTTATGTTCGGTGAGGAAAAACTACCTGTAGTTTTCCTGAAACTGAGAAATTAAATGAGGTGTGTGATGATGCGTGGGTTTCCCCCGATAACAACGGATAATTTCTAAAATGTTATTGGCATTATATCCTTTCCCGCCAGAGGTTAGGGTGCGTTGGGAAACACCCCCTAGGGTGGATAAAGCGCTCACACGCTTGTAAGGGCTCTACCTTCGCCTGAGATGGCCGCCCTTAAGGATCCTGCTGATAGAAAGCAGGAGGGTATCCTAAAAGGTATTTACACACATACTGGTGTTATACTGCGACCAGCAATCGCCTCAGCCTGGATGTGCAGTGCTGGGTTGGCGTGGTCGGATTCCCTGACTGAAAATATTGATACCCTAGATAGGGACAGTATATTTTTTGCCTATAGAGCATTTAAAAGATGCATTTCTATATATGCGTGATGCACAGCGGAATATTTGCCGACTGGCATCAAGTCTAAGCGCGTTGTCCATTTCTACCAGTAGAGGGTTATGGACACGTCAGTGGTCAGGTGATGCGTATTCCAAACGGCATTTGGAAGTATTGCTTTATTAAGGGAGGAGTTATTTGGGGTCGGTCTTTCAGACCTGGTGGCCACGGCAGCAGCTGGGAATTCCACGTTTGTACCCCAGGTCGCCTCTCAACATGAGAAGACGCCGTATTATCAGGCGCAGTCTTTTCGTGGACAAGCGGGCAAAAGGTTCCTCATTTCTGCCCCGTGACAGAGGGAGAGGAAAAAGGCTGCAGAAATCAGCCAGTTCCCAGGAACAGAAACCCTCTCCCGCCTCTGCCAAGCCCTCAGTATACGCTGGGGCTTTACAAGCAGAATCAGGCACGGTGGGGGGCCCGTCTCAATGAATTTCAGCGCGCAGTGGGCTCACTCGCAAGTAGACCCCTGGATCCTTCAGGTGATATCTCAGGGGTACAAATTAGAATTCGAGACGTCTCCCCCTCGCCGTTTCCTAAAGTCGGCTTTACCGATGTCTCCTTCTGACAGGGAGACCGTTTTGGAAGCCATTCACAAGCTGTATTCCCAGCAGGTGATAATCAAGATACCCCTCCTGCAACAGGGAACGGGGTATTATTCCACACTGTTGTGGTACCGAAGCCGGACGGCTCGGTGAGACCGATTCTAAATCTAAAATCTTTGAACACTTACATACAGAGGTTCAAATTCAAGATTGAGTCACTCAGAGCAGTGATTGCGAACCTGGAAGAAGGGGACTACATGATGTCTCGGGACATCAAGGATGCTTACCTTCATGTCAAAATTTACCCTTCTCACCAAGGGTACCTCAGGTTTATGGTACAGAACTGTCACTATCAGTTCAGACGCTGCCGTATGGATGGTACACGGCACCCCGGGTCTTTACCAAGGTAATGGCCGAAATGATGATATTCCTTCGAAGGAAGTGAATTTTAGTTATCCCTTCCTTGGACAATTCCCTGATAAGGGTAAGATCCAGGGAACAGTTGGAGGTCGGTGTAGCACTATCTCAGGTAGTGTTGCGGCAGCACGATTGGATTCTCAATATTCCAAAATCGCACCTGGTTCCGACGACGTGTCTTCTGTTCCTAGGGATGATCCTGGACACAGTCCAGAAAAAGGTGTTTCTCCCGGAGGAGAAAGCCAGGGAGTTATCCGAGCTAGTCAGGAACCTCCTAAAACCGAGCCAAGTCTCAGTGCATCAATGCACAAGGGTTCTGGGTAAAATGGTTGCTTCCTACGAAGCAATCCCATTCGGCAGATTCCACGCAAGAACTTTCCAGTGGGACCTGCTGGACAAATGGTCCGGGTCGCATCTTCAGATGCATCAGCGGATAACCCTGTCACCAAGGACAAGGGTGTCCCTCCTGTGGTGGTTGCAGAGTGCTCATCTTCTAGAGGGCCGCAGATTAGGCATTCAGGACTGGGTCCTGGTGACCACGGATGCCAGCCTGCGAGGCTGGGGAGCAGTCACACAGGGAAGGAATATCCAGGGCTTATGGTCAAGCCTGGAGACATCACTTCACATAAATATCCTGAAGCTAAGGGACATTTACAATGCTCTAAGCTTAGCAAGACCTCTGCTTCAAGGTCAGCCGGTGTTGATCCAGTCGGACAACATCACGGCAGTCACCCACGTAAACAGACAGGGTGGCACAAGAAGCAGGAGGGCAATGGCAGAAGCTGCAAGGATTCTTCGCTGGGCGGAAAATCATGTGATAGCACTGTCAGCAGTATTCATTCCGGGAGTGGACAACTGGGAAGCAGACTTCCTCAGCACGACCTCCACCCGGGAGAGTGGGGACTTCACCCAGAAGTCTTCCACATGATTAAAAACTCGACAGGTATTGCGCCAGGTCCAGGGACCCTCAGGCAATAAGCTGTAGACGCTCTGGTAACACCGTGGGTGTACCAGTCAGGGTATGTGTTCCCTCCTCTGCCTCTCATACCCAAGGTACTGAGATTGATAAGATGGAGAGGAGTAAGCACTATATTCGTGGTTCCGGATTGGCCAAGAAGGACTTGGTAACCGGAACTTCAAGAGATGCTCACGGAGGATCCGTGGCCTCTACCTCTAAGAAGGGACCTGCTCCAGCAAGGACCCTGTCTGTTCCAAGACTTACCGCGGCTGCGTTTGACGGCATGGCGGTTGAACGCCGGATCCTGAAGGAAAAAAGGCATTCCGGATGAAGTCATCCCTATCCTGATCAAAGCCAGGAAGGATGTAACCGCAAAAACATTATCACCGCAATTGGCGAAAATATGTTGCGTGGTGCGAGGCCAGTAAGGCCCGACGGAGGAAATTCAACTGGGTCGATTCCTACATTTCCTGCAAACAGGAGTGTCTATGGGCCTGAAATTGGGGTCCATTAAGGTTCAAATTTCGGCCCTGTCAATTTTCTTCCAAAAAGAACTAGCTTCAGTGCCTGAAGTTCAGACGTTTGTAAAAGGGGTACTGCATATACAGCCTCCTTTTGTGCCTCCAGTGGCACTTTGGGATCTCAATGTAGTTTTGGGTTCCAAAAGTCACATTGGTTTGAACCACTTAAATCTGTGGCGTTAAAATATCTCACATGGAAAGTGGTCATGATGTTGGCCCTGGCCTGGGCCAGGCGCGTGTCAGAATTGGCGGCTTTATCCTGAAAAAGCCCTTATCTGATTTTCCATTCGGACAGGGCGGAATTGAGGACTCGTCCTCAGTTTCTCCCCAAGGTGGTTTCAGCGTTTCACCTGAACCAACCTATTGGTGGTGCCTGCGGCTACTAGGGACTTGGAGGCCTCCAAGTTGCTAGACGTTGTCAGTGCCCTGAAAATATATGTTTCCAGGACGGCTGGAGCCAGGAAATCTGACTCGCTGTTTATCCTGTATGCACCCAACAAGCTGGGTGCTCCTGCTTCTAAGCAGACTATTGCTCGTTGGATTTGTAGTACAATTCAGCTTGCACATTCTGTGGCAGGCCTGCCACAGCCAAAAATCTGTAAATGCCCACTCCACAAGGAAGGTGGGCTCATCTTGGGCGGCTGCCCGAGGGGTCTCGGCTTTACAACTTTGCCGAGCAGCTACTTGGTCAGGAGCAAATACGTTTGTAAAATTCTACAAAATTGATATCCTGGCTGAGGAGGACCTGGAGTTCTCTCATTTGGTGCTGCAGAGTCATCCGCACTCTCCCGCCCGTTTGGGAGCTTTGGTATAATCCCCATGGTCCTTACGGAGTCCCCAGCATCCACTTAGGACGTTAGAGAAAATAAGAATTTACTTACCGATAATTCTATTTCTCATAGTCCGTAGTGGATGCTGGGCGCCCATCCCAAGTGCGGATTGTCTGCAATACTTGTACATAGTTATTGTTACAAAAATCGGGTTATTATTGTTGTGAGCCATCTTTCAGAGGCTCCTCTATTATCATGCTGTTAACTGGGTTCAGATCACAGGTTATACGGTGTGATTGGTGTGGCTGGTATGAGTCTTACCCGGGATTCAAAATCCTTCCTTATTGTGTACGCTCGTCCGGGCACAGTATCCTAACTGAGGCTTGGAGGAGGGTCATAGGGGGAGGAGCCAGTGCACACCAGATAGTCCTAAAGCTTTCTTTAGATGTGCCCAGTCTCCTGCGGAGCCGCTATTCCCCATGGTCCTTATGGAGTCCCCAGCATCCACTACGGACTATGAGAAATAGAATTATCGGTAAGTAAATTCTTATTTTTTGTTGAGGCGGGACGCCATCATGTCCACCTTTGGTTTTTCCCAACGGTTCACAATCATGTGGAAGACTTCTGGGTGAAGTCCCCACTCCCCCGGGTGAAGATCGTGTCTGCTGAGGAAGTCTGCTTCCCAGTTGTCCACTCCCGGAATGAACACTGCTGACAGTGCTATCACATGATTTTCCGCCCAGCGAAGAATCCTTGCAACTTCCGTCATTGCCCTCCTGCTTCTTGTGCCGCCCTGTCTGTTTACGTGGGCGACTGCCGTGATGTTGTCCGACTGGATCAACACCGGCTGACCCTGAAGCAGAGGCCTTGCCTGACTTAGGGCATTGTAAATGGCCCTTAGTTCCAGGATATTTATGTGAAGTGACGTTTCCATGCTTGACCACAAGCCCTGGAAATTTTTTTCCTGTGTGACTGCTCCCCAGCCTCTCAGGCTGGCATCCGTGGTCACCAGGACCCAATCCTGAATGCCGAATCTGCGGCCCTCTAGGAGATGAGCACTCTGTAACCACCACAGGAGAGACACCCTTGTCCTTGGAGACAGGGTTATCCGCTGATGCATTTGAAGATGCGATCCGGACCATTTGTCCAGCAGATCCCACTGAAAAGTTCTTGCGTGGAATCTGCCGAATGGAATCGCTTCGTAAGAAGCCACCATCTTTCCCAGGACCCTTGTGCATTGATGCACTGACACTTGGCCTGGTCTTAGGAGGTTCCTGACTAGGTCGGATAACTCCCTGGCTTTCTCCTCCGGGAGAAACACCTTTTTCTGTACTGTGTCCAGAATCATCCCTAGGAACAGCAGACGTGTCGTCGGAATCCGCTGCGATTTTGGAATATTTAGAATCCATCCGTGCTGTCGTAGTACTACTTGAGATAGTGCTACTCCGACCTCTAACTGTTCTCTGGACCTTGCCCTTATCAGGAGATCGTCCAAGTAAGGGATAATTAAGACGCCTTTTCTTCGAAGAAGAATCATAATTTCGGCCATTACCTTGGTAAAGACCCGGGGTGCCGTGGACAATCCAAACGGCAGCGTCTGAAACTGATAGTGACAGTTCTGTACCACAAACCTGAGGTACCCTTGGTGAGAAGGGCAAATTGGGACATGGAGGTAAGCATCCTTGATGTCCAGAGACACCATATAGTCCCCTTCTTCCAGGTTCGCTATCACTGCTCTGAGTGACTCCATCTTGAACTTGAACCTTTTTATGTAAGTGTTCAAGGATTTCGGATTTAAAATGGGTCTCACCGAGCCGTCCGGCTTCGGTACCACAAACAGCGTGGAATAATACCCCTTTCCCTGTTGTAGGAGGGGTACCTTGATTATCACCTGCTGGGAATACAGCTTGTGAATGGCTTCCAATACCGCCTCCCTGTCGGGGGGAGACGTTGGTAAAGCAGACTTCAGGAACCGGCGAGGGGGAGGCGTCTCGAATTCCAATTTGTACCCCTGAGATACTACCTGCAGGATCCAGGGGTCCACTTGCGAGTGAGCCCACTGCGCGCTGAAATTCTTGAGACGGGCCCCCACCGTGCCTGAGTCCGCTTGTAAGGCCCCAGCGTCATGCTGAGAACTTGGCAGAAGCGGGGGAGGGCTTCTGTTCGTGGGAAGAGGCTGTCTGCTGCAGTCTTTTTCCCCTTCCTCTGCCCCGGGGCAGATATGAGTGGCCTTTTGCCCGCTTGCCCTTATGGGGACGAAAGGACTGAGCCTGAAAAGATGGTATCTTTTTCTGCTGAGAGGTGACCTGGGGTAAAAAGGTGGATTTCCCAGCCGTTGCCGTTGCCACCAGGTCCGATAGACCGACCCCAAATAACTCCTCCCCTTTATACGGCAATACTTCCATATGCCGTTTGGAATCCACATCCCCTGACCACTGTCGCGTCCATAACCCTCTTCTGGCAGAAATGGACATCGCACTTACTCTTGATGCCAGAGTGCAAATATCCCTCTGTGCATCTCGCATATATAGAAATGCATCCTTTAAATGCTGTATAGTCAATAATATATTGTCCCTGTCCAGGGTATCAATATTTTCAGTCAGGGAATCCGACCAAGCCACCCCAGCACTGCACATCCAGGCTGAGGCGATTGCTGGTCGCAGTATAATACCAGTATGTGTGTATATACTTTTTAGGATATTTTCCAGCTTCCTATCAGCTGGTTCCTTGAGGGCGGCCGTATCAGGAGACGGTAACGCCACTTGTTTTGATAAGCGTGTGAGCGCCTTATCTACCCTAGGGGGTGTTTCCCAACGTGCCCTAACCTCTGGCGGGAAAGGGTATAATGCCAATAATTTTTTAGAAATTAGCAGTTTTTTATCGGGGGAAACCCACGCTTCATCACACACCTCATTTAATTCAT
Organism: Pseudophryne corroboree; assembly: GCF_028390025.1. Classification (NCBI taxonomy): domain Eukaryota; kingdom Metazoa; phylum Chordata; class Amphibia; order Anura; family Myobatrachidae; genus Pseudophryne; species Pseudophryne corroboree. The sequence goes on along the minus strand of NC_086444.1, from coordinate 225,253,878 downwards.
CTGATTCAGGAAAAACTACGGGTAGTTTTTTTTTTTCACACCCCACATAATACCCTTTTTTGTGGTACTTGTAGTATCAGAAATGTTCAAAACCTCCTTCATTGCCGTGATCATGTAACGTGTGGCCCTACTGGAAAATACGTTTGTTTCCTCACCGTCGACACTGGAGTCAGTGTCAGTGTCTGTATCGACCTGAGGTAACGGGCGTTTTAGAGCCCCTGACGGTGTTTGAGACGCCTGTACAGGTATTAACTGATTTGCCGGCTGTCTCATGTCGTCAACAGTCTTTTGTAAAGTGCTGACACTATCACGTAATTCTTTCCATAAGACCATCCAGTCAGGTGTCGACTCCCTAGGGGGTGACATCACTAACACAGGCAATTGCTCCGCCTCCACACCATTTTCCTCCTCATACATGTCGACACAACATACCGACACACAGCACACACACAGGGAATGCTCTGACAGAGGACAGGACCCCACTAGCCCTTTGGGGAGACAGAGGGAGAGTTTGCCAGCACACACCAGAGCGCTATATATATATATATATATATATATATATATATATATATATATATATATATATATATAGGGATAACCTTATATAAGTGTTTTTCCCTGATATAGCTGCAATATATATTTATCTGCCAAATTAGTGCCCCCCCTCTCTTGTTTTACCCTGTTTCTGTAGTTCAGGACTGCAGGGGAGAGTCAGGGAGCCTTCCTCCAACGGAGCTGTGAGGAAAAAATGGCGCCAGTGTGCTGAGGAGATAGGCTCCGCCCCCTTTTCGGCGGCCTTTCTCCCGCTTTTTTATGGAAAAATTGGCAGGGGTTAAATGCATCCATATAGCCCAGGAGCTATATGTGATGTATTTTTTGCCAAAAAAGGTGTTTTTATTGCGTCTCAGGGCGCCCCCCCCCAGCGCCCTGCACCCTCAGTGACCGGAGTGTGAAGTGTGCTGAGAGCAATGGCGCACAGCTGCGGTGCTGTGCGCTACCTTATTGAAGACAGGACGTCTTCTGCCGCCGATTTTCCGGACCTCTTCAGTCTTCTGGCTCTGTAAGGGGGACGGCGGCGCGGCTCTGGGACCCATCCATGGCTGGGCCTGTGATCGTCCCTCTGGAGCTAATGTCCAGTAGCCTAAGAAGCCCAATCCACTCTGCACGCAGGTGAGTTCGCTTCTTCTCCCGTTAGTCCCTCGGTGCAGTGAGCCTGTTGCCAGCAGGTCTCACTGAAAATAAAAAACCTAAAACTAAACTTTTTTTCTAAGCAGCTCAGGAAAGCCACCTAGACTGCACCCTTCTCGTTCGGGCACAAAAATCTAACTGAGGCTTGGAGGAGGGTCATAGGGGGAGGAGCCAGTGCACACCAGGTAGTCCTAAAGCTTTTACTTTTGTGCCCAGTCTCCTGCGGAGCCGCTATTCCCCATGGTCCTTTCAGAGTCCCCAGCATCCACTAGGACGTAGGAGAAATAGTAGTAGGATATTTTGTCAATCGAAAGAAAGAAAGAAAGGGGGGAAGATCTGCTGACAACAGACTCACTGCAGCGAGGGACTAAGGGGAGAAGAAGCGAACCTACCTAACTGGTGGTAGTTTGGGCTTCTTAGGCTACTGGACACCATTAGCTCCAAAAGGGGTCGACCGCAGGACCCGACCTTGGTGTTCGTTCCCGGAGCCGCTCCGCCGGCCCCCTTACAGAGCCAGAAGCAAGAAGTGTTCCGAAAAATCGGCGGCAGAAGACTTCTGTCTTCAACAAGGTAGCGCACAGCACTGCAGCTGTGCGCCATTGCTCCTCATGCACACCTCACACTCCGGTCACTGATGGGTGCAGGGCGCTGGGGGGGGAGGGGGGGGGCTGAGGTCAATATAAGACACCTTGGCTGGCAAATCTACACCATATATAGTCAGGAAGGCTATATAGGTGTAAATACCCCTGCCAGAATTCCAGAAAAAGCGGGAGAAGTCCGCCGGAAAAGGGGCGGGGCCATCTCCCTCAGCACACTGGCACCATTTTTTCTTCACAGTGCAGCTGGAAGACAGCTCCCCAGGCTCTCCCCTGTAGTTTTCAGGCTCAAAGGGTTAAAAAGAGAGGGGGGGCACTAAATTTAGGCGCAATATGTGTATGCAAGCAGCTATTGGGGGAAAAATCACTCAGTTATAGTGTTAATCCCTGCATTATATAGCGCTCTGGTGTATGCTGGCATACTCTCTCTCTGTCTCCCCAAAGGACTTTGTGGGGTCCTGTCCTCAGTCAGAGCATTCCCTGTGTGTGTGCGGTGTGTCGGTACGGATGTGTCGACATGTTGGATGAGGAAGGTTACGTGGAGGCGGAGCAGAGGCCGATAAATGGAATGTCGCCCCCTGTGGGGCCGACACCAGAGTGGATGGATAGGTGGAAGGTATAATCCGACAATGTCAACTCCTTACATAAAAGGCTGGATGACGTAACAGCTGTGGGACAGCCGGCTTCTCAGCCCGCGCCTGCCCAGGCGTCTCAAAGGCCATCAGGGGCTCAAAAAACGCCCGTTACCTCAGATGGCAGACACAGATGTCGGCACGGAGTCTGACTCCAGTGTCGACGAGGTTGAGACATATACACAATCCACTAGGAACATCCGTTGCATGATCTCGGCAATGAAAAATGTGTTACACATTTCTGACATGAAACCAAGTACCATATAAAAGGGGTTTTATGTTTGGGGAGAAAAAGCAGCCAGTGTTTGGTTCCCCCATCAGATAAGTGAATGAAGTGTGTAAAGAGCGTGGGTTCCACCGATAAGAAGATGGTAATTTCTAAAAAGTTACTGCTGGCGTACCCTTTCCCGCCAGAGGATAGGTCACGTTGGGAGATATCCCCTAGGGTGGATAAGGCGCTCACACGTTTGTCAAAAAAGGTGGCACTGCCGTCTTGGGATACGGCCACTTTGAAGGAGCCTGCTGATAAAAAGCAGGAGACTATCCTGAAGTCTGTATATACACACTCAGGTACTATACTGAGACCTGCATTTGCCTCAGCATAAATAGTGCTGCTGCAGCGTGGTCTGATACCCTGTCAGATAATATTTGCTAACATAGAGCATATTAAAGACGTCGTCTTATATATGAAGGATGCACAGAGGGATATTTGCCGGCTGGCATCCAGAATTAATGCAATGTCCATTCTGCCAGGAGGGTATTAGAGACCCAGCAGTGGACAGGTGATGCTGCCTTTAAAAGGCACATGGAGATTCTGCCTTATAAGGGTGAGGAATTGTTTGGGGATGGTCTCTGGGACCTCGTATTCACAGCAACAGCTGGGAAGAAAAAATTTTACCTCAGGTTTCCTCACAGCCTAAGAAAGCACCGTATTTTCAGGTACAGTCCTTTCGGCTTCAGAAAAGCAAGCGGGTCAAAGGCGCTTCCTTTCTGCACAGAAGAAGGAAAAAGCTGCACCAGACAGCCAGTTCCCAGGATCAAAAATCTTCCCCCGCTTCCTCTGAGTCCACCGCGTGACGCTGGGGCTCCACAGGTGGAGACAGGTGCGGTGGGGGCGCGTCTCGGGAACTTCAGGGACCAGTGGGCTTGCCCACAGGTGGATCCCTAGGTTCTGCAAGTAGTATCACAGGGATACAGGCTGGAGTTCGAGGCGACTCCCCCTCGCCGTTACCTCACATCAGCCTTGCCTGCTGCCCTCGGAGAAAGGGAGGTAGTACTGGCGGCAATTCACAAGCTGTACTTCCAGCAGGTGAAATCAAGGTACCCCTCCTTCAACAAGGCCGGGGTTACTATTCCAAAATGTTGTGGTACCGAAACCAGACGGTTCGGTGAGACCCATTCTAAAATTGAAATCCTTGAACACTTATATACGAAGGTTCAAGTTCAAAATGGAATCGCTCAGGGCGATTATTGCAAGCCTGGAGAATTTCATGGTATCACTGGACATCAAGGATGCTTACCTGCATGTCCCTATTTACCCTCTTCACCAGGAGTACCTCAAAATTGTGGTACAGGATGGTCATTACCAATTCCAGACGTTGCCGTTGGTCTGTCCCCGGCACCGAGGGTATTTACCAAGGTAATGGCCGAAATAATTATCCCGTGCTTGGACGATCTCCTTATAAAGGCGAGGTCCAGGGAGCAGTTGTTCGTCGGAGTAGCACTATCTCGGGAAGTGCTACAACAGCACGGCTGGATTCTGAATATTCCAAAGTCGCAGCTGGTTCCTACGACGCGTCTACTGTTCCTGGGTATGGTTCTGGACACAGAACAGGATAAAAAGGGTTTCTCCCGGAGGAGAAGTCCTAGGAGTTGTCGTCTCTAGACAGAGACCTCCTAATACAAATACAGGTGTCGGTGCATCAATGCACGCGAGCCCTGGGAAAGATGGTAGCTTCATACGAAGAAATTCCATTCGCCAGGTCCCATGCAAGGATCTTCCAGTGGGATCTGTTGGACAAGTGGTCCGGGTCGCATCTTCAGATGCATCGGCGGATAACCCTGTCTCCAAGGGCCAGGGTGTCGCTGTTGTGGTGGCTGCAGAGTGCTCATCTTCTAGGGGGCTGCAGATTCGGCATACAGGACTGGGTCCTGGTGACCACGGATGCCAGCCTTCGAGGCTGGGGGGCAGTCACACAGGGAAGAAACTGCCAAGGACTATGGAAAAGTCAGGAGACTTCCCTACACATAAATATTCTGGAACTAAGGGCCATTTACAATGCCCTAAGTCAGGCTAGACCCCTGCTTCAACACCGGCCGGTGCTGATCTAGTCAGACAACATCACGGCGGTCGCTCATGTAAACCGACATGGCGGCACAAGAAGTAGGATGGCTATGGCAGAAGCCACAAGGATTCTCCGATGGGCGGAAAATCAGGTGTTAGCACTGTCAGCAGTGTTCATTCCCGGAGTGGACAACTGGGAAGCAGACTTTCTCAGCAGACACGACCTCCACCTGGGAGAGTGGGGACTTCATCCAGAAGTCTTCCAAATGATTGTATACCGTTGGGAAAGGCCACAGGTGGACATGATGGCGTCCCGCCTCAACAAAAAGCTACAAAGATATTGCGCCAGGTCAAGGGACCCTCAGGCGATAGCTGTGGACGCTCTGGTAACACCGTGGGTGTACCAGTCGGTGTATGTGTTCCCTTCTCTGCCTCTCTTACCCAGGGTAATGAGAATAATAAGAAGGAGAGGAGTAAGAACTATACTCATTGTTCCGGATTGTCCAAGAAGAGCTTGGTACCCAGAACTCCCAAGAAATGATCTCAGAGGACCCATGGCCTCTGCCGCTCAGACAGGACCTGCTGCAGCAGGGGGCCTGTCTGTTCCAAGACGTACCGCGGCTGCGTTTGACGGCATGGCGGTTGAACGCCGGATCCTGAAGGAAAAAGGGCATTCCGGAGGAAGTTATCCCTACGCTAATTAAAGCTAGGAAAGAAGTGAACGCAAACCATTATCACCGCATATGGCGGAAATATGTTGCGTGCTGTGAGGCCAGGAAGGCCCCAAAGGAGGAATTTCAGCTAGGTCGATTTCTGCACTTCCTACAGTCAGGGTGACTATGGGCCTAAAATTGGGTTCCATTAAGGTCCAGATTTCGGCTCTATCGATTTTCTTCCAAAATAGAACTGGCTTCACTGCCTGAAGTTCAGACTTTTGTTAAGGGAGTGCTGCATAGTCAGCCCCCGTTTGTGCCTCCAGTGGCACCGTGGGATCTCAACGTGGTGTTGGATTTTCTGAAGTCGCATTGGGTTGAGCCACTTAAATCCGTGGAGCTACGATGCCTCACGTGGAAAGTGGTCATGCTGTTGGCCTTGGCGTCGGCCAGGCGTGTATCAGAATTGGCGGCTTTGTCATGCAAAAGCCCTTATCTGATTTTTTTTATATGGATAAGGCGGAATTGAGGACTTGTTCCCAATTCTTTCCTAAGGTGGTATCAGTTTTTCATGTGAACCAACCTATTGTGGTGCCTGCGGCTACTTGGGACTTGGAGGATTCCAAGTTACTGGACGTAGTCAGGGCCCTGAAAAGTATATGTTTCCAGGACGGCTGGAGTCAGGAAAACTGACTCGCTATTTATCCTGTATGCACCCAACAAGCTGGGTGCTCCTGCTTCTAAGCAGACTATTGCTTGCTGGATCTGTAGCACGATTCAGCTTGCACATTCTACGGCTGGACTGCCGCATCCTAAATCGGTGAAAGCCCATTCCACGAGGAAAGTGGGCTCTTCTTGGGCGGCTGCCCGAGGGGTCTCGGCTTTACAAATTTGCCGAGCTGTTACTTGGTCGGGTTCAAACATTTTTGCAAGAGTCTACAAGTTTGATACCCTGGCTGAGGAGGACCTAGAGTTTGCTCATTCGGTGCTGCAGAGTCATCCGCACTCTCCCGCCCGTTTGGGAGCTTTGGTATAATCCCCATGGTCCTTACGGAGTCCCAGCATCCACTTAGGACGTCAGGGAAAATAAGATTTTACTCACCGGTAAATCTATTTCTCGTAGTCCGTAGTGGATGCTGGGCACCCATCCCAAGTGCGGATTGTCTGCAATACTTGTTTATAGTTATTGCCTAACTAAAGGGTTATTGTTGAGCCATCTGTTGAGAGGCTCAGTTATATTTCATACTGTTAACTGGGTATAGTATCACGAGTTATACGGTATGATTGGTGTGGCTGGTATGAGTCTTACCCGGGATTCAAAATCCTTCCTTATTGTGTCAGCTCTTCCGGGCACAGTATCCTAACTGAGGTCTGGAGGAGGGTCATAGTGGGAGGAGCCAGTGCACACCAGGTAGTCCTAAAGCTTTCTTTAGTTGTGCCCAGTCTCCTGTGGAGCCGCTATTCCCCATGGACCTTACGGAGTCCCAGCATCCACTACGGACTACGAGAAATAGATTTACCGGTGAGTAAAATCTTATTTTTTAATTTAGTCTCCAAAAAAGATGTTTGCTTTCCTGTAGTAGTAAATGGCTGGACTTAAGATGGGTACACGCTGTACAATAATCTCCTATATAATATCCCAGATCTGTGACTCTGTGCCTGTGTGTTTAATGCTGGGCATGGCTAGGAGTTCTCATTGGGTTAGCAGCACAGGTCTATCGCACCCAGTCCACAGCTGATTGGGCAAGAAACACCCTCCCACACAGGTTACATCCAATGGGAGGCTCTGCCCTTTGGCTGCTGTGTGTTCCCAGAGCAGGATTAACAATGGGGCTGATGGAGCTGCAGCCCTAGCTCCACACCCCAAAATAGGCCCACTGCATCTGCAGCAACATACCCTCCAACAATTTACACATAAAATCGGTACAAATTCGAAAAGGGGGCATGGCCACGGATAATGTGGCCACGCCCCTTTTCCTATACTTTTAATGGAAGTTTGGAGAGCCAAAAATCTGGACAGACCCTAAAAAAAAAGGTCCTGTACCTTCTAAAAAGGTACAGTTAGAGGGTATGCCACTGCATCTGCAGCAAGTCTCTGTGCTGTAGATAGCGACCTACGTTCTGCTGCCAGTCCGCCTGCCCCCTCCGGCATCAACAATCCCCACTCCCTAGCCACGGCGCAGGTGGAACAAAAGCTGCTGTGGCCACCGGCATAGATGTGTATGAAAGCGGTGCAGCGAAGGCTTTCATAGCCCTCCCTGTGCCGCATACTCTCTGAGCCCCAGAGCCTCCTCTACGCGTGATGTCACAGAAGTGTCTCCCCGCCACAGCCGCGCCCGGATCTCCAGAGTCCCTGACTCCGCAACACAGCACCTGGACTGCCCGGCCTGTAAGCCCCGAGATGGCTAATGTAACGGATAGAGTGCAGTGATCGCGCTGAGACCAAAAAAAAGTGGGTCCCAGGGACCCCTCACTTTTAAAAATTGGGGTCCTACCTGTCCTTTTCTGGGTCCCATCGGAATGAAGGTTTTAATTAGTCTTATTAATGATTCAAATCTAAAAACACAAACTTGATTTGGATACTATAAAAGGGGTGCAAGGGGGAGGATGGGGTGACTATGCTGCTGGGCTGTGTAGCATACAGGACACCCCGCACTTTAGATGTAATTAGACATTTTGGTGACCTTGTGGCAGAAAGAGAATCGGTTCTCCTGCACCGATACTGAAAACTGCGGCAGTGCGCGTCGAAGGCGCGCTGGAATTTTTTAGGGGCGTAGCTTCGTGGGGAAGGGGCGTGGTCACATAATAGTACCAATTCACATTATTCCACACAGTATACACGTTATACACATTGCACCAGGTAGAGCACGTTATACACATTGCGGAACACATTGCACCAGGTAGAGCACGTTATACATTTCTCTATCGTCCTAAGTGGATGCTGGGGTTCCTGAAAGGACCATGGGGATAGCGGCTCCGCAGGAGACAGGGCACAAAAAAGTAAAGCTTTACTAGGTCAGGTGGTGTGCACTGGCTCCTCCCCCTATGACCCTCCTCCAGACTCCAGTTAGATTTTGTGCCCGAACGAGAAGGGTGCAATCTAGGTGGCTCTCCTAAAGAGCTGCTTAGAGAAAGTTTAGTTTAGGTTTTTTTTTTCTTTACAGTGAGTCCTGCTGGCAACAGGATCACTGCAACGTGGGACTTAGGGGGAAAGTAGTAAACTCACCTGCATGCAGAGTGGATTTGCTGCTTGGCTACTGGACACCATTAGCTCCAGAGGGATCGAACACAGGCCCAGCCGTGGAGTCCGGTCCCGGAGCCGCGCCGCCGACCCCCTTGCAGATGCTGAAGCGTGAAGAGGTCCGGAAACCGGCGGCTGAAGACTCCTCAGTCTTCATAAGGTAGCGCACAGCACTGCAGCTGTGCGCCATTTTCCTCTCAGCACACTTCACTGGGCAGTCACTGAGGGTGCAGAGCGCTGGGGGGGGGCGCTCTGAGAGGCAAATATAAACCTTATACAAGGCTAAAAATACCTCACATATAGCCCATAGGGGCTATATGGAGATATTTAACCCCTGCCTGACTGGAAAAATAGCGGGAGAAGAACCCGCCGAAAAAGGGGCGGGGCCTATCTCCTCAGCACACGGCGCCATTTTCTGTCACAGCTCCGCTGGTCAGGACGGCTCCCAGGTCTCTCCCCTGCACTGCACTACAGAAACAGGGTAAAACAGAGAGGGGGGGCACATTAATGGCTATATATATATATATTATATATTAAAGCAGCTATAAGGGAGCACTTAATATAAGGATATCCCTTGTATATATAGCGCTTTGTGGTGTGTGCTGGCAGACTCTCCCTCTGTCTCCCCAAAAGGGCTAGTGGGTCCTGTCTTCATTAGAGCATTCCCTGTGAGTTTGCGGTGTGTGTCGGTACGGGGTGTCGACATGTATGAGGACGATATTGGTGTGGAGGCGGAGCAATTGCCAAATATGCAGATGTCACCCCCCAGGGGGTCGACACCAGAATGGATGCCTTTATTTGTGGAATTACGTGATGGTTTATCTTCCCTTAAACAGTCAGTTGAGGACATGAGGCGGCCGGACAATCAATTAATGCCTGTCCAGGCGCCTCAAACACCGTCAGGGGCTGTAAAACGCCCTTTGCCTCAGTCGGTCGACACAGACCCAGACACAGGCACTGATTCCAGTGACGACGGTAGAAATTCAAACGTATTTTCCAGTAGGGCCACACGTTATATGATTTTGGCAATGAAGGAGACGTTACATTTAGCTGATACTACAGATACCGTAAAACAGGGTATTATGTATGGTGTGAAAAAACTACAAACAGTTTTTCCTGAATCAGAAGAATTAAATGACGTGTGTGATGAAGCGTGGGTTGCTCCTGATAAAAAGTTGATAATTTCAAAAAAGTTATTGGCATTATACCCTTTCCCGCCAGAGGTTAGGGCGCGCTGGGAAACACCCCCTAAGGTGGACAAGGCGCTCACACGCTTATCTAAACAAGTGGCGTTACCCTCTCCTGAGACGGCCGCACTTAAGGATCCATCAGATAGAAAGATGGAAGTTATTCAAAAGAATATATACACACATGCAGGTGTTATACTACGACCAGCTATAGCAACTGCCTGGATGTGCAGTGCTGGAGTAGTTTGGTCAGAATCCCTGATTGAAAATATTGATACCCTAGATAGGGACAATGTTTTACTGTCGTTAGAACAAATAAAGGATGCATTTATCTATATGCGTGATGCACAGAGGGATATTTGCACACTGGCATCTCGGGTGAGTGCTATGTCCATTTCAGCCAGAAGAGCCTTATGGACACGACAGTGGACAGGCGATGCGGATTCAAAACGTCACATGGAGGTTTTGCCGTATAAAGGGGAGGAGTTATTTGGAGTTGGTCTATCAGACTTGGTGGCCACGGCTACTGCCGGGAAATCCACTTTTTTACCTCAAGTCACTCCCCAACAGAGAAAGGCACCGACCTTTCAACCGCAGCCTTTTCGCTCCTACAAAAATAAGAGAGCAAAGGGTTTGTCGTACCTGCCACGAGGCAGAGGAAGAGGGAAGAGACACCAACAGGCAGCTCCTTCCCAGGAACAGAAGCCCTCCCCGGCTCCTGCAAAAACCTCAGCATGACGCTGGGGCCTCTCAAGCGGACTCGGGGACAGTGGGCGGCCGTCTCAAAAATTACAGCGCGCAGTGGGCTCACTCGCAGGTAGACCCCTGGATCCTGCAGATAATATCTCAGGGGTACAGGTTGGAATTAGAGACGGATCCTCCTCATCGTTTCCTGAAGTCTGCTTTACCAACCGTCTCTTCCGAAAGGGAGAGGGTGTTGGAAGCCATTCACAAGCTGTACGCTCAGCAGGTGATAGTCAAAGTACCCCTATTACAACAAGGAAAGGGGTATTATTCCACTCTATTTGTGGTACCGAAGCCGGATGGCTCGGTAAGGCCTATTCTAAATCTGAAGTCCTTGAACCTCTACATAAAAAAGTTCAAGTTCAAGATGGAGTCACTCAGAGCAGTGATAGCGAACCTGGAAGAAGGGGACTTTATGGTATCCTTGGACATCAAGGATGCGTATCTACACGTTCCGATTTACCCCGCACACCAGGGGTACCTCAGGTTCATTGTTCAAAACTGTCACTATCAGTTTCAGACGCTGCCGTTCGGATTGTCCACGGCGCCTCGGGTCTTTACCAAGGTAATGGCCGAGATGATGATTCTTCTTCGAAGAAAAGGCGTATTAGTTATCCCATACTTGGACGATCTCCTAATAAGGGCAAGGTCCAGAGAACAGCTGGAGACAGCTTTAGCACTATCTCAAGAGGTGCTAAGACAGCACGGGTGGATTCTGAATATTCCAAAATCCCATTTAATCCCGACAACTCGTCTGCTGTTCCTAGGAATGATTCTGGACACGGTTCAGAAAAAGGTTTTCCTTCCAGAGGAAAAAGCCAAGGAGTTATCCGATCTGGTCAGGAACCTCCTAAAACCAGGAAAGGTGTCAGTACATCAATGCACAAGAGTCCTGGGAAAAATGGTGGCTTCTTACGAAGCAATTCCATTCGGCAGATTCCATGCAAGAATATTCCAAAGGGATCTGTTGGACAAATGGTCAGGGTCGCATCTGCAGATGCACCTGCGAATAACCCTGTCACCAAAGACAAGGGTGTCACTTCTGTGGTGGTTGCAGAAGGCTCACCTATTAGAAGGCCGCAGATTCGGCATTCAGGATTGGATCCTGGTGACCACGGACGCCAGCCTGAGAGGCTGGGGAGCAGTCACACAAGGAAGAAACTTCCAGGGAGTATGGACGAGTCTGGAAAAGTCTCTTCACATAAACATTCTGGAACTAAGAGCAATCTACAATGCTCTAAGCCAGGCGGAACTTCTCCTGAAAGGAAAGCCGGTGTTGATTCAGTCGGACAACATCACGGCGGTCGCCCATGTAAACAGGCAGGGCGGCACAAGAAGCAGGAGTGCAATGGCAGAAGCTGCCAAGATTCTTCGCTGGGCGGAGAATCACGTGATAGCACTGTCAGCAGTGTTCATCCCGGGCGTGGACAACTGGGAAGCAGACTTCCTCAGCAGACACGATCTTCATCCGGGAGAGTGGGGTCTACATCCAGAAGTCTTCAACATGTTAATAGACCGTTGGGAAAGACCAATTGTAGACATGATGGCGTCTCGCCTCAACAAGAAACTGGACAAATATTGCGCCAGGTCAAGAGATCCACAGGCAATAGCTGTGGACGCACTGGTAACTCTTTGGGTGTACCAGTCAGTGTATGTGTTTCCTCCTCTGCCGCTCATACCAAAGGTATTGAAGATCATACGGCAAAGAAGAGTAAGAACAATACTAGTGGTTCCGGATTGGCCGAGAAGGACTTGGTATCCGGAACTTCAAGAGATGCTCACGGACGAACCGTGGCCTCTACCTCTGAGAAGGGACCTGCTACGGCAGGGTCCCTGTCTTTTTCAAGACTTACCGCGGCTGCGTTTGACGGCATGGCGGTTGAACGCCAGATCCTAAAAGGGAAAGGCATTCCAGAAGAAGTCATTCCTACCTTGATTAAGGCACGGAAGGAAGTCACCGTGAAACATTATCACCGCATTTGGCGAAAATATGTAGCGTGGTGCGAGGATCGGAGTGTTCCGACGGAGGAATTCCAACTGGGTCGTTTCCTACATTTCCTGCAATCAGGATTATCTATGGGTCTCAAATTGGGATCCATTAAGGTTCAAATTTCGGCCCTGTCAATATTCTTCCAAAAAGAATTGGCCTCTGTCCCTGAGGTCCAGACTTTTGTCAAGGGAGTACTGCATATACAGCCTCCTGTGGTGCCTCCGGTGGCACCGTGGGATCTAAATGTAGTTTTAGATTTCCTCAAATCCCATTGGTTTGAACCATTGAAAAAGGTGGATTTGAAATATCTCACATTGAAAGTGACTATGTTACTAGCCCTGGCCTCTGCCAGGAGAGTATCTGAATTGGCGGCTTTATCTTATAAAAGTCCTTATCTAATCTTCCATTCGGATAGGGCAGAACTGCGGACTCGTCCGCATTTTCTCCCTAAAGTGGTATCAGCATTTCATCTGAACCAACCTATTGTGGTGCCTGCGGCCACTAGCGACTTGGAGGACTCCAAGTTGTTGGACGTTGTCAGAGCCTTAAAAATATACATTTCAAGGACGGCTGGAGTCAGAAAATCTGACTCGCTGTTTATATTGTATGCACCCAACAAGTTGGGCGCACCTGCTTCTAAGCAGTCGATTGCTCGTTGGATTTGTAACACAATTCAACTTGCACATTCTGTGGCAGGCCTGCCACAGCCTAAAACTGTAAAAGCCCACTCCACAAGGAAGGTGGGCTCATCTTGGGCGGCTGCCCGAGGGGTCTCGGCATTACAACTCTGCCGAGCAGCTACGTGGTCGGGGGAGAACACGTTTGTAAAATTTTACAAATTTGATACCCTGGCAAAGGAGGACCTGGAGTTCTCTCATTCGGTGCTGCAGAGTCATCCGCACTCTCCCGCCCGTTTGGGAGCTTTGGTATAATCCCCATGGTCCTTTCAGGAACCCCAGCATCCACTTAGGACGATAGAGAAAATAAGAATTTACTTACCGATAATTCTATTTCTCGGAGTCCGTAGTGGATGCTGGGCGCCCATCCCAAGTGCGGATTATCTGCAATACTTGTACATAGTTATTGTTAACTAATTCGGGTTATTGTTAAGGAGCCATCTTTAAGAGGCCCTTTCTGTTATCATACTGTTAACTGGGTTTAGATCACAAGTTGTACGGTGTGATTGGTGTGGCTGGTATGAGTCTTACCCGGGATTCAAAATGCCTCCCTTATTGTGTATGCTCGTCCGGGCACAGTACCTAACTGGAGTCTGGAGGAGGGTCATAGGGGGAGGAGCCAGTGCACACCACCTGACCTAGTAAAGCTTTACTTTTTTGTGCCCTGTCTCCTGCGGAGCCGCTATCCCCATGGTCCTTTCAGGAACCCCAGCATCCACTACGGACTCCGAGAAATAGAATTATCGGTAAGTAAATTCTTATTATTGCGCCACACATTGCACCAGGTAGAGCACGTTATTCACATTGTGCCAGGCAGAGCACGTTATTCACATTGCGCCAGGCAGAGCACGTTATTCACATTGCGCCAGGCAGAGCACGTTATTCACATTGCGCCAGGCAGAGCACTTTATACACATTGCGCCAGGCAGAGCACGTTATTCACATTGCGCCAGGCAGAGCACGTTATTCACATTGCGCCAGGCAGAGCACTTAATTATATGATTAAAAAACAGGACAACATTATTAAATAATACATTTTCTGTATGTAATGGCTTTATGGTGAATGGCTTTATGGTGCCGCTATAATAGGAGCCCCAGACTGGATTTAGACACTACAAAAGTGTTGTGGGGGAGGGAGGGTGGCAGTGCTGCTGGGCTGTTATCATATCAAAAGTATGCATTCAGGATCCTGGCTGTTGGGATCCCAGCAGCCGTAATTCCGATGCCGGAATCCTGACAGCCACCACAATGCCAACGCTGGCATCCCGAGGAGATCAGCATCCCGGCAACGATATCCTGACAGTCAGGATCCTGAAGGGAAGTATGCACTGCAGCCACTGGTTTAGCTTGCGGGTGGGGGGGTTAGGATATGGTGTTGGGGAGGTTAGGGTTAGGCTGCAGAGAGGGGGTATAAGTGTTAGGCACTAAAGGTGGGTACACACTATTAGATATATCTGCAGATCAATTGATCTGCAGATATATCTATGTACGGATCGGGCAGTGTGCTGTGCATACACACTGCCCGATCCGTCGGGGGACTGACGTCATGAATTGGGCAGGCGGGCGCTTGCGCCCGCCCAGTTCACCTGTCAATCACCGCCGGCCGCCGCAGCATGTGTACGGGCGGCCGGACGACCGCCCCGTACACACACAGCGACGCGCCAATATATCGTTAGATATATTGGCTGTCGGCTGTGCTGCGGGGCCGATGCGATACGTCTGTGAACGACTGAGTTCACAGACGTATCGCCCGTACACACTGGCCGACGGTCCCGCGATGTTTCGGCCGTTCATGAGAACGGCCGATACATCGACCAGTGTGTACGGGCCTTAAGGGGGTGGGTTAGGTTTAGGCTGCGGGAAATGGAGGGTTAGGGGTGGGAGGTTAGGGTACCCTCTGCACTCGTCACTCTTGTCAGCTTTGCTGCGATCGGGATGCTGGTGTCGATATACTAAATGCCAACATCCTGACCTGATGACTTTGGACACTTGGTACAACCAATGGATTTGAGTCATGCTACCTGTAATTTATGTGCTGACTGATCAACTTCAGTGACACTAACTGTGCTGGCTGCCTTTACAGTAACCAGCGGCAACCAGCAGTAACCAACAGCAACCAACAAAGGCAGCCAGAACAGTGAGTGTCACTGAAGTTGATCAGTCAGCACATAAATTACAGGCAGCATGACTCAAATCCATTGGTTGTATCAAGGGTCCTGTATGCTGCAGAGACCAGCGGCACTGTCACCCTCTCGCCTCACTCCCACTCCATACCACAAAAATGTTGCATTTAATACATGTTTGCCGGCGCCATGCAGCCCCCATCTCCGCTATCCCACCGATATGAGCAGCCCCCCAGCCGCCACCGTAAGTCCAGCTCACCCTTCCGCGGTCTCCGGCGTTCAATTTCCCCGCAGCACAGTGTGTAGCGCCGCAGAGCCGTCCTTGCTCTCTGTCCGGCTCCCGTGAAGCTGCAGCGGGTGATCGGCGGGGGGGGCGCGTCCTCACTCTGTCCGGCTCCCGTGAAGCTGCACTGGGTGATCGGCGGGAAGGGGGGGGCGTCCTCACTGTCTGTCCGGTCCCCCTTGAAGCTGCTGCAGCAGGTGATCGGGGGGAGGGGTGGGGGGGTGGGAAGCCGTCCTCACACTCTGTCAGGGGGGAAGGGGGGGGGGGCCGCGCTGCGCTGCCACAAGAGAACTTAAACAAGATGACCAGCTTCAGCGGAGCGCGTCCCAGGGGACTCACACAGTTTAGAAAAGTGAGTCCCCGGAGCACAGATCAGGGTAAAATACGCGCTATAGCGCGTATTTGCGAACACTGGAGTGGGTAATATCGCGGAGGGTAATGTCTGGATGCTGAATAAATGTAAAAGGTGACAGTGCAGTGCAGTGGGTTTGCACTGACACTGCACAGCACTCACCTTTTACATTGATTCAGTCAGTCAGTTCTGCCAGCCAGTCACTATTGTTAGCGTCGGTGTCGCAACGTGCCGCATTACAGGGAAGTAGACGCACTAAATAAACTACAGCTCCCAGCAGCCCTTGGCGCTGAAGCATTCCGGTGCTAAGGGCTGCTGGGAGCTGTAGTTTATTGAGTGCATCTTCTTCCTGTAATACGGCGCATTGGGACACCGGTGCTAATAATAGTGACTGGCTGCTTGGCTGCTGTGCGAGTCTCCGGGAGAGCTACTGCCAAAGGGAGGACAGCAGCTTAGCTGCTTTCAGGAGGAGAAGCACTACCCCCCCATCCACCACCTGCGGTGGCTCCAAACCGCCCGCAGCACCCCCACACCTGCCCCTCCCCCACCCTCGGCACCACCGCAGCCTCCCCTACCCGCGGCACCCCCGCAACCGCTCCTCCCCCACCCGCGGCACCCCCGCAACCGCTCCTCCCCCACCCGCGGCACCCCCGCAAACCACCCCTCCCCCATCCGCATCTCCCCTGGGCCCAACCACTGCACCTACTAAGTCATCAGACCCTGCATGCGCTGTTCACACAGTTGCAAGGGGCTACAAACCCTTAACCATTACACGTCCTTTGTCCGTGCAATATTTCTCTTACGTGCTAGAGGATGCTGGGGACTCCGTAAGGACCATGGGGTATAGACGGGCTCCGCAGGAGCCATGGGCACTCTAAAGACTCTGAAATGGGTGTGCACTGGCTCCTCCCTCTATGCCCCTCCTCCAGACCTCAGTTAGATCCTGTGCCCAGAGGAGACTGGGTGCATTACAGGGGAGCTCTCCTGAGTTTCTCTGAAAAATACCTTTCGTTAGGTTTTTTATTTTCAGGGAGCACTTCTGGCAACAGGCTCCCTGCATCGTGGGACTGAGGAGAGAGAAGCAGACCTACTTAAATGATAGGCTCTGCTTCTTAGGCTACTGGACACCATTAGCTCCAGAGGGTCGGAACGCAGGTCTCGCCCTCGCCGTTCGTCCCGGAGCCGCGCCGCCGTCCTCCTCACAGAGCCGGAAGATAGAAGCCGGGTGAGTATTAAGAAGAAAAGAAGACTTCACAGGCGGCAGAAGACTTCAGATCTTCACTGAGGTAACGCGCAGCGCCATTGCTCCCACACATACACACACAGCGGGCACTGTAAGGGTGCAGGGCGCAGGGGGGGGCGCCCTGGGCAGCAATAAAAACCTCTAGGGACACTGGCACATAAAGTAGATACTGCGGAGGCAGTATATTAATAAACCCCCGCCAGTATAAATAATTTGAGCGGGACCGAAGCCCGCCGGTGAGGGGGCGGGGCTTGGTCCTCCAGCACTAACCAGCACCATTTTCTCCACAGCACACTGCAGAGAAGCTGGCTCCCCGGACTCTCCCCTGCTGAACACGGTTACAGAGGGCAAAGAAGAGGGGGGCACATTTAATTGGCGCAATGAGTGTATTTATATATTATATAAAGCACTGTACTAACTGGGATTTTATTCCAGTGTCCGGTGGCGCTGGGTGTGTGCTGGCATACTCTCTCTCTGTCTCTCCAAAGGGCCTTATTGGGGGACTGTCTCCATATAGATACATCCCTGAGTGTGTGGGAGTGTCGGTACGTGTGTGTCGGCATGTCTGAAGCGGAAGGCTTATCTAAGGAGGAGGTGGAGCAGATTGTGGTGTCTCCGTCGGCAACGCCGACACCTGATTGGTTAGATATGTGGAATGTTTTAAATGCAAATGTGGCTTTATTACATTAGAGATTGGACAAAGCAGAGTCCAGGGATAAAACAGGGAGTCAATCAATGGCTTTGACTGTGTCACAGGGCCCTTCAGGGTCTCAAAAATGTCCCCTTTCCCAAATAGCAGACACTGATACCGACACGGATTCTGACTCCAGTGTCGACTACGATGATGTGAGGTTACACCCAAGGGTGGCCAAAAGTATTCATTATATGATTATTGCAATAAAAGTTGTTTTGCATATCGCAGATGACCCCTCTGTCCCTGACACGAGGGTATGCATGTTTAAGGAAAAGAAACCTGAGGTAAACTTTCCCCCATCTCATGAGCTGAACGCGTTATTTGAAAAAGCTTGGGAAAACCCAGACAAAAAACTGCAGATTCCCAAGAGGATTCTTATGGCGTATCCTTTCCCTGCACAGGACAGGGTACGGTGGAAATCCTCGCCCAGGGTGAACAAGGCTTTAACGCGCTTGTCCAAGAAGGTGGCGCTACCGTCTCCAGACACGGCAGCCCTCAAAGATCCTGCGGATCGCAGACAGGAAACTACCTTAAAATCAATTTATTCACATACGGGTGGTTTGCTCAGACCGGCAATAGTATCGGCTTGGGTTGTAGCGCGGCAGCAGTTTGGACAGATACCTTGTCAGCTGATATTGATACCCTAGATAGGGATACCATTTTATTGACCTTAGGTCACATTAAAGACGCAGTCTTATATGTGAGAGACGCTCAGAGAGACATTGGACTACTAGGTTCAAGAGCCAACGCCATGGCCATTTCTGCTAGGCGAGCCCTGTGGACCCGCCAATGGACGGGTGATGCCGACTCAAAGAGGCATATGGAAGTTTTGCCTTACAAGGGTGAGGTGTTCTTTGGAGAAGGTCTCGCGGACCTGGTTTCCACAGCTACCGCGGGTTAATCTACTTTTTTGCCTTATGTTCCCCCACAGCAAAAGAAAACACCCCAATATCAGATGCAGTCCTTTCGGTCGCATAAATCCAGAAGAGGTCGGAGCTCTTCCTTCCTCGCCAGAAGTAAGGGTAAAGGGAAAAGAATGCCTGCTACAAGCTGGAATTCGAAGAGGTGCCTCCGCGCCGATTTTTCAAATCGGCTTTACCAGCTTCTCCCCCAGAAAGGGAAATAGTTTTAGCTGCAATTCAAAAGCTGTGTCAACAGCAAGTGATTGTCAAGGTTCCCCTACTTCAACAGGGGAAGGGGTACTATTCAACTCTGTTTGTGGTCCCGAAGCCGGATGGCTCGGTCAGACCCATTCTGAATCTAAAATCCCTAAACCTGTACTTGGAAAAAGTTCCAATTCAAGATGGAATCACTCCAGCCAGTTATCTCCAGCCTGGAAGGGGGGGATTTTATGGTATCACTAGACATAAAAGATGTATACCTCCATGTCCCCATATATCCCCCTCATCAGGCGTACCTGAGATTCGCTGTACAGGGCTGTCATTACCAGTTTCAGACGTTGCCGTTTGGGCTTTCCACGGCCCCGAGGATTTTCACCAAGGTAATGGCGGAAATGGTGGTGCTCTTGCGCAGGCAGGGAGTCACAATTATCCCGTACTTGGACTAACTCCTGATAAAAGCGAGATCGAGAGATCAGTTGCTGAAAAGCGTGTTGCTCTCCCTGAGAGTGCTCCAACAACATGGCTGGATTCTAAATATACCAAAGTCACAGTTGGTTCCAACGACTCGGCTATCGTTCTTAGGCATGCTTCTGGACACGGAACAAAGGAGGGTTTTTCTCCCGATGGAAAAAGGCCAGGAACTCCAGAACATGGTCAGAGACCTGTTAAAACCGAACAGAGTGTAAGTTCATCAATGCACTCGAGTAATGGGAAAAATGGTGGCGACCTACGAGGCGATCCCCTTCGGCAGGTTTCATGCGAGGACATTTCAGTGGGACCTTCTGGACAAGTGGTCCGGGTCCCATCTTCAAATTCATCAGAAAATAAGCCTGTCCCCCAGGGCCAGGGTGTCTCTCCTGTGGTGGCTGCAGAGTGCTCACCTTCTAGAGGGTCGCAGGTTCGGCATTCAGGACTGGGTTCTGGTGACCACGGACGCGAGCCTCCTTGGATGGGGAGCAGTCACACAAGGAAGACATTTTCAGGGACTGTGGTCGAGCCAGGAGGCTTGTCTACAAATCAACATTCTAGAATTAAGGGCCATATACAACGGCCTACGACAAGCGGAAAATCTTCTTTGCGACCTACCGGTTCTGATTCAATCAGACAACGTTACAGCCGTGGCTCATGTAAACCGCTAAGGCGGGACAAAGAGCAGAGTGGCAATGGCGGAATCCACCAGGATTCTTCGCTGGGCGGAAAATCACGTAAGCGCTCTGTCAGCAGTCTTCATTCCGGGAGTGGACAACTGGGAAGGAGACTTCCTCAGCAGACACTATCTCCATCCAGGAGAGTGGGGACTTCATCAAGAAGTTTTTGCAGAGGTAACAAGTCTTTAGGGACTTCCTCAAATAGACATGATGGCGTCACGCCTCAACAAGAAGATTCGGAGGTATTGTGCCAGGTCAAGGGATCCTCAGGCAGTAGCGGTAGACGCCCTGGTGACACCGTGGGTGTTTCAGTCGGTCTATGTGTTCCCTCCTTTTCCTCTCCATCTCAAAAATATTGAGAATCATAAGACGAAAAAGAGTTCGGACAATACTCATTGTTCCAGATTGGCCTCGAAGGGCCTGGTATTCAGATCTTCAGGAGATGCTCACAGAAGATCCATGGTCTTTTCCTCTCAGGGAGGACCTGTTGCAACAGGGGCCCTGCGTATTCCAAGACTTAACGCGGTTACGTTTGACGGCATGGCGGTTGAACACCGAATCCTAGCTGGGAAAGGGATTCCGGAGGAAGTCATCCCTACTCTGATAAAGACTAGGAAGGAGGTGACGGCGAAACATTATCACCGTATCTGGAGGAAGTATGTATCTTGGTGTGAAGCCAAGAATGCTCCTACGGAAGATTTCCACTTGGGCCTTTTTCTCCACTTTCTACAGACAGGAGTGGATATGGGCCTGAAGTTAGGCTCCATTAAGGTACAGATTTCGTCCCTGTCAGTATTCTTTCAGAAGGAATTGGCATCTCTCCCAGAAGTCCAGACTTTTGTAAAGGGAGTGCTGCACATCCAGCCTCCTTTTGTGCTCCCAGTGGCACCATGGGACCTTAACGTGGTGTTACAGTTCCTAAAATCTCACTGGTTTGAGCCTCTTCAAACAGTTGAATTAAAATTTCTCACTTGGAAGGTGGTCATGTTGTTGGCCTTGGCATCTGCAAGGCGGGTGTCCAAATTGGCGGCTTTGTCTCACAAAAGCCCCTATCTGATTTTCCATGTGGATAGAGCAGGGTTGAGGACGCGTCCTCAATTTTTGCCAAAGGTGGTTTCATCGTTTTCATATGAACCAACCTATTGTGGTGCCGGTTGCTACGGGAGATTTGGAGGATTCCAAGTCCCTGGATGTAGTCAGGGCCTTAAAAATTTACGTAGCCAGGACGGCTCGGATTAGGAAAACAGAGGCACTGTTTGCCCTGTATGCGGCCAACAAGGTTGGCGCTCCTGCTTCTAAGCAGACTATTGCTCGCTGGATCTGTAACACGATTCAGCAGGCTCATTCTACGGCGGGATTGCCGTTACCAAATTCTGTAAAGGCCCATTCCACTAGGAAGGTGGGCTCTTCTTGGGCGGCTGCCCGAGGGGTATCGGCGTTACAGCTTTGCCGAGCAGCTACATGGTCGGGGTCTAACACCTTTGCAAAATTCTACAAGTTTGATACCCTGGCTGATGAGGACCTAATGTTTGCTCAATCGGTGCTGCAGAGTCATCCGCACTCTCCCGCCCGGTTTGGAGCTTTGGTATAATCCCCATGGTCCTTACAGAGTCCCCAGCATCCTCTAGGACGTAAGAGAAAATAAGATTTTAAACCTACCGGTAAATCTTTTTCTCCTAGTCCGTAGAGCAGTGTTTCCCAACCACGGTCCTCAAGGCACACTAACAGTCCTGGTTTTAGTGATATCCAGGCTTGAACACAGGTGACTTAATTAGTACCTCCGTTATTTTGATTTAACCATCTGTGCTGGAGCCTGGATATCACTAAAACCTGCACTGTTGGTGTGCCTTGAGGACCGTGGTTGGGAATGCCTGCCGTAGAGGATGCTGGGCGCCCGTCCCAGTGCGGACATATTTCTGCAAGACTTGTATATAATTGTTGCTTACATAAGGGTTATGTTACAGTTAAGATCAGTCGTTGGCTGATGCTGTTTTGTTCATACTGTTAACTGGTTGCGTATATTCCAGGTTATACGGTGTGGATGGTGTGGGCTGGTATGAATCTTGCCCTTAGATTAACAAAAATCCTTTCCTCGTACTGTCTGTCTCCTCTGGGCACAGTTTCTCTAACTGAGGTCTGGAGGAGGGGCATAGAGGGAGGAGCCAGTGCACACCCATTGTAAAGTCTTTAGCGTGCCCATGTCTCCTGCGGAGCCCGTCTATACCCCATGGTCCTTACAGAGTCCCCAGCATCCTCTACGGACTAGGAGAAAAAGATTTACCGGTAGGTTTAAAATCTTATTTTAACCACTCACGCAGTTATGATTGGAGGTAATACTCCAAATAATAAAAATATTGCATGCCACAAGGGCGAGCAAGGGTTAAGGGGACGTATCCTCTTACGACGGTGTGAAGAGGGCCTGTAGGGCGCGATGAATCACCTAGTTAGTCATAAATGCCAATTTACAACCGTTTGACCTGAGTAAGACTGATAGTGTATACGCTGCACTTGTGGCCGACGGCTAGGTCAAAACCAGTGGGCTTGGGCCTCGATATCAAAAGTACTGCACTATGGGGGTCATTCCGAGTTGATCGTAGCTGTGCTAAATTTAGCACCGCTACGATCAGGCACTCAGACATGCGGGGGGACGCCCAGCACAGGGCTAGTCCACCCCGCATGTCAGTGCCGCCCCCCACCCCCTGCAGAAGTGCAAAAGCATCGCACAGCTGCGATACTTTTGCATTTGTGGAGTAACTCCCAGCCAGCGCAGCTCGTGCGGCTGGCCGATAGAACCTCTTCGCTGCCCCGGGTTGCAGCGACTGTGTGTGATGCCACGCAGCCGCCGTGGCCCACCCTCCCAACGGTCACTGCCACGCCTGCGTTGGCCGGACCACGCCCTCTAAACGTCGGCTTAACGCCGCCGTCCAGCACCCTTCCGCCCAGCGACTGCCTCTTTACTGTCAATCAGGCAGTCTGCCATGCGCCGGCGCATGTGCAGTACTGACCCGATCGCACTGCTACGATAAACTGCAGCGTGTGATCGGTTCAGAATGACCCCCATATGCAACGGTAAATGATCTGGCGGAAGCTGTAATTTGTGTGGAACGCTGACTGTCTGGCTCAGAATCCTGCCCATAGTTGGTGTTAAAAGGTAATTTTTGTGGGCGTTATTTAAATCAACAATGGTGTGGCTCTTCTCAGCTTGATGATTGTGTACGATAGAAATCTGATGTTCTTGGGATCGCTTTTAATCTTCCTAGCATGGTTTAACGAATCTGTCAAGTGTGTATCAAATGTTACTGGGTTTTATTTTTTTATTTTTACTTTGTGCTACCTGTGCCAGTCACACCTGGTAATTAGGTCTTGATTGCATGTAGGACCTGATACCTGCAGCACACAGAAATTTATATTGGGCATTTTATGTAATGCTATTGACTTGTGAGTGTAATATTCCAAGTGCATTAACATGCCTGACGTGTATGTCTAGAACAGAGGTTCTCAAACTCGGTCCTCGGGGGCACACACAGTGCATGTTTTGCAGGTAACCCAGCAGGTGCACAGGTGTATTAATTACTCACTGACACATTTTAAAAGGTCCACAGGTGGAGCTAATTATTTCACTTGCCATTCTGTGAGGAGACCTGCAAAATATGCACTGTTTGTGCCCCCGAGGACCGAGTTTGAGAACCTCTGGTCTAGAAGAATTGTCTTGTTTCTGTGTGGCCAGCTTAACCATGCTTGCTTTGCTTGTTAAATATTTGCATGTCTTTTATCATGTAAAGTAGTACCCTTCATATAAGCTGTTTTAGCACTATCGTTACCATTATTCTTTCGACAGATAGCATTAGCAACATAGGCATGTCTCCAGGATGCAAAATCAGCAGAACTTAATGTCTATTCTCAATTTTTCCTCCTTTTCTACAAACTTAGAACATTGCAAAAGGTTTACATACATACCATATGAACACACATTTTAGCAGTCATGGAGCAAAATGTGCAGTAATACTTCTAAACTACAATCAAAGATAATCCAGAATATGAAATTATAATTTACTGTTTTTGAAAATGTCAGTAAATTTTGGCTTACATCACTACTACGTCGGTACAGAAGGAAAAGTTTTTCCAAAATGTTCCCGAAAGAACAAAAATACTTTCATGCGACAATTAGCTTTTCAGGTGTTTTTGTGATTAGGCAGCGGAATTGCACTTTCAGCTGTAAATGACAGTAATTCTGGGATGGATAGAACAATGTACACTACTAGGGCCAGTCGGTCAAATCTGGCAGCCAGCAGATTAATTTTCAGTGAAAACAATAAAAAGTTTAGCCATAACACAATTTGTTCGATGCTACGTGGGATTAGCCATCCAAAAAGCATGTAGCGAGAGTGGTGATGGTCCTTCATTGCTGCGCTACCGATCTTGGTGTGAAGCACCCCTCTCACTTACATTGAAGAAAGGAGGCAGTGCAAAATAAATAGCAAAATAATTTCTCTGACGTCCTAGTGGATGCTGGGACTCCGTAAGGACCATGGGGAATAGCGGCTCCGCAGGAGACAGGGCACAAGAATAAAAGCTTTAGGATCAGGTGGTGTGCACTGGCTCCTCCCCCTATGACCCTCCTCCAAGCCTCAGTTAGATTTTTGTGCCCGAACGAGAAGGGTGCAGGCTAGGTGGCTCTCCTGAGCTGCTTAGAATAAAAGTTTAATTTAGTTTTTTTTTATTTTCAGTGAGTCCTGCTGGCAACAGGCTCACTGCATCGTGGGACTAAGGGGAGAAGAAGCGAACTCACCTGCGTGCAGAGTGGATTGGGCTTCTTAGGCTACTGGACATTAGCTCCAGAGGGACGATCACAGGTTCAGCCTGGATGGGTCACCGGAGCCGCGCCGCCGTCCCCCTTACAGAGCCAGAAGAGACGAAGATGTTCCGGTGAAATCGGCGGCAGAAGACAATCCTGTCTTCAGACTAAGGTAGCGCACAGCACCGCAGCTGTGCGCCATTGCTCTCAGCACACTTCACACTCCAGTCACTGAGGGTGCAGGGCGCTTGGGGGGGAGCGCCCTGAGACGCAATATAAATGATAATACCTTAGGTGGCAAAAGAATACATCACATATAGCTCCTGGGCTATATGGATGTATTTTAACCCCTGCCATTTTTACACAAAAAAGCGGGAGATAAGGACGTCGTGAAGGGGCGGAGCCTATCTCCTCAGCACACAAGCGCCATTTTCCCTCACAGTTCCGCTGGAAGGACGGCTCCCTGACTCTCCCCTTCAGTCTTGCTTCAGAATCAGGGTAAAAAAGAGAAGGGGGGGCACTATTGGCAGCACATGACAATATAAACAGCAGCTATAAGGGAATAACACTTTTATAAGGTTATCCCTGTATATATATATATATATATATATATATATATAGCGCTGGGTGTGTGCTGGCAGACTCTCCCTCTGTCTCTCCAAAGGGCTCGTGGGGTCCTGTCCTCTATCAGAGCATTCCCGGTGTGTGTGCTGTGTGTCGGTACGTGTGTGTCGACATGTATGAGGAGGAAAATGATGTGGAGGCGGAGCAATTGCCTGCGTTAGTGATGTCACCCCCTAGGGAGTCGACACCTGACTGGATGATCGTGTTCAAACAATTAAGTGATAATGTCAACACTTTGCAAAAAACTGTTGACGACATGAGACAGCCGGCAAATCAATTAGTGCCTGTCCAGGCGTCTCAGACACCGTCAGGGGCCCTAAAACGCCCGTTACCTCAGTGGGTCGACACAGACCCAGACACAGATACGGAGTCTAGTGTCGACGGTGATGAGTCGAACGTAATGTCCAGTAGGGCCACACGTTACATGATCACGGCAATGAAGGAAGCATTGCACATTTCTGACACTACAAATACCACTAAGAAGGGTATTATGTGGGGGTGAAAAAACTACCAATAGTTTTTCCTGAGTCAGATGAATTGAATGAGGTATGTGATAAAGCGTGGGTTTCTCCCGACAAAAAACTGCTAATTTCTAATAAATTATTGGCACTATATCCTTTCCCATCAGAGGTTAGGACACGTTGGGAAACACCCCCTAGGGTAGATAAGGCGCTCACACGTTTATCTAAACAAGTAGCGTTACCGTCTCCTGATACGGCCACCCTCAAAGAACCAGCTGATAGAAGGCTGGAAAATATCCTAAAAAGTATATACACACATACTGGTGTTATACTGCGACCAGCAATCGCTTCAGCCTGGATGTGCAGTGCTGGAGTCGCGTGGTCGGATTCCCTGACTGAAAATATTGATACCCTGGATAGGGACAATATATTGTTAACTATAGAGCATTTGAAGGATGCATTACTATATATGCGTGATGCACAGAGGGATATTTGCACCCTGGCATCAAGAGTAAGTGCTATGTCCATCTCTGCCAGAAGAACGTTATGGACGCGTCAGTGGTCAGGGGATGCGGATTCCAAACGACATATGGAAGTATTGCCGTATAAAGGGGAGGAGTTATTTGGGGCTGGTCTTTCGGACCTGGTGGCCACGGCAACGGCTGGAAAGTCCACCTTCTTACCCCAGGTCACTTCACATCAACAGAAAAAGACACCGTCTTTTCAAACTCAGTCCTTTCGTTCCCATAAATACAAGCGAGCAAAAGGCCATTCCTTTCTGCCCCGGGGCAGAGGAAGGGGAAAAAGACTGCACCATGCAGCCGCTTCCCAGGATCAGCAGCCTTCCCCTGCTTCTGCCAAGTCTTCAGCATGACGCTGGGGCTTTACAAGCAGACTCAGGCTTGGTGGGAGCTCGTCTCAAGAATTTCAACGCGCAGTGGGCTCACTCGCAAGTGGATCCCTGGATTCTACAGGTAGTATCGCAGGGGTACAAACTGGAATTCGAGGCGTTTCCCCCTCGCCGGTTCCTGAAGTCTGCTCTGCCAAAGTCTCCCTCCGACAGGGAGGCAGTTCTGGAAGCCATTCACAAGCTGTATTCCCAGCAGGTGATAATCAAGGTACCCCTCCTACAACA
The DNA here is from genome assembly GCF_028390025.1 of Pseudophryne corroboree. NCBI lineage: Eukaryota > Metazoa > Chordata > Amphibia > Anura > Myobatrachidae > Pseudophryne > Pseudophryne corroboree. The sequence goes on along the minus strand of NC_086444.1, from coordinate 225,226,707 downwards.
AGGAAAGGGGTATTATTCCACGCTGTTTGTAGTACCGAAGCCGGACGGCTCGGTGAGACCAATTTTAAATCTGAAATCCTTGAACACTTACATAAAAAGGTTCAAATTCAAGATGGAATCACTCAGAGCGGTGATAGCTAACCTGGAAGAAGGGGACTATATGGTGTCTCTGGACATCAAAGATGCTTATCTCCACGTCCCAATCTACCCTTCTCACCAAGGGTATCTCAGGTTTGTAGTACAAGACTGTCATTATCAGTTTCAGACGCTGCCGTTTGGGTTGTCCACGGCACCTCGGGTCTTTACCAAGGTAATGGCCGAAATGATGATTCTTCTTCGAAGAAAAGGCGTATTAATTATCCCTTACTTGGACGATCTCCTGATAAGGGCAAGGTCCAGGGAACAGTTAGAAGTCGGAGTAGCACTATCTCAGATAGTGTTACGTCAGCACGGGTGGATCCTAAATATTCCAAAATCGCAGCTGATTCCAACGACACGTCTTCTGTTCCTAGGAATGATTCTGGACACAGTCCAGAAGAAGGTCTTTCTCCCGGAGGAGAAGGCCAAGGAGTTATCCGAGCTAGTCAGGAACCTCCTAAAACCAGCCCAGGTGTCAGTGCATCAGTGCACGAGGGTCCTGGGAAAAATGGTGGCTTCTTACGAAGCAATTCCATTCGGAAGATTCCATGCAAGAACGTTTCAGTGGGATCTACTGGACAAATGGTCCGGTTCGCATCTTCAGATGCAGCAGCGGATAACCCTGTCACCAAAGACAAGGGTGTCTCTCCTGTGGTGGTTGCAGAGTGCTCATCTTCTAGAGGGCCGCAGATTCGGCATTCAGGATTGGATCCTGGTGACCACGGATGCAAGCCTGAGAGGCTGGGGAGCAGTCACACAGGGAAAAAACTTCCAGGGCTTGTGGTCAAGCATGGAAACATCTCTTCATATAAACATTCTGGAACTACGGGCCATTTACAATGCCCTAAGTCAAGCGAAACCCCTGCTTCAGGGTCAGGCGGTATTGATCCAATCGGACAACATCACGTCAGTCGCCCACGTAAACAGACAGGGCGGCACGAGAAGCAGGAGGGCAATGGCAGAGGCTGCAAGGATTCTTCGCTGGGCGGAAAATCATGTGATAGCTCTGTCAGCAGTGTTCATTCCGGGAGTGGACAACTGGGAAGCAGACTTCCTCAGCAGACACGACCTTCACCCGGGAGAGTGGGGACTTCACCCAGAAGTCTTCCACCTGATTGTAAACCGTTGGGAAAAACCAAAGGTGGACATGATGGCGTCACGTCTAAACAAAAAATTAGACAGATATTGCGCCAGGTCAAGGGACCCTCAGGCAATAGCGGTGGACGCTCTGGTGACACCGTGGGTGTACCAGTCAGTGTATGTGTTCCCTCCTCTGCCTCTCATACCAAAAGTACTGAGAATCATACGAAGGAGAGGAGTAAGAACGATACTCGTGGTTCCTGATTGGCCAAGAAGGACTTGGTACCCGGAACTTCAGGAGATGCTCACGGAAGACCCGTGGCCTCTACCTCTAAGAAAGGACCTGCTCCAGCAGGGGCCTTGTCTGTTCCAAGACTTACCGCGGCTGCGTTTGACGGCATGGCGGTTGAACGCCGGATCCTGAAGGAAAAAGGCATTCCAGATGAAGTCATCCCTACCCTGGTCAAAGCCAGGAAGGATGTAACCGCAAAACATTATCACCGCATTTGGCGAAAATATGTTGCGTGGTGTGAGGCCAAGAAGGCCCCTACAGAGGAATTTCAACTGGGTCGTTTCCTCCATTTCCTGCAAACAGGACTGTCTATGGGCCTAAAATTAGGGTCCATTAAGGTTCAAATTTCGGCCCTGTCGATTTTCTTCCAGAAAGAACTGGCTTCAGTACCTGAAGTTCAGACGTTTGTAAAAGGGGTACTGCATATACAACCTCCTTTTGTGCCTCCAGTGGCACCTTGGGATCTCAATGTTGTTTTGAGGTTCCTTAAGTCACATTGGTTTGAACCACTCACCACTGTGGACTTAAAATATCTCACATGGAAGGTGACGATGCTGTTAGCCCTGGCTTCAGCCAGGCGTGTGTCAGAATTGGCGGCTTTATCATATAAAAGCCCTTACTTAATTTTTCATTCTGACAGGGCAGAATTGAGGACTCGTCCTCAATTTCTCCCTAAGGTGGTTTCTGCTTTTCACATGAACCAACCTATTGTGGTGCCTGCGGCTACTAGGGACTTGGAGGACTCCAAGTTACTTGACGTTGTCAGGGCCCTGAAAATATGTTTCCAGGACGGCTGGAGTCAGAAAGTCTGACTCGCTGTTTATCCTGTATGCACCCAACAAGCTGGGTGCTCCTGCTTCTAAGCAGACTATTGCTCGTTGGATTTGTAGTACAATTCAACTTGCACATTCTGTGGCAGGCCTGCCACAGCCTAAATCTGTAAAAGCCCATTCCACAAGGAAAGTGGGCTCATCTTGGGCGGCTGCCCGAGGGGTCTCGGCTTTACAACTTTGCCGAGCAGCTACTTGGTCAGGGGCAAACACGTTTGCTAAATTCTACAAATTTGATACCCTGGCTGAGGAGGACCTGGAGTTCTCTCATTCGGTGCTGCAGAGTCATCCGCACTCTCCCGCCCGTTTGGGAGCTTTGGTATAATCCCCATGGTCCTTACGGAGTCCCAGCATCCACTAGGACGTCAGAGAAAATAAGATTTTACTTACCGATAAATCTATTTCTCATAGTCCGTAGTGGATGCTGGGCGCCCATCCCAAGTGCGGATTGTCTGCAATACTTGTACATAGTTATTGTTAACAAAATCGGGTTATTGTTGTTGTGAGCCATCTTTTCAGAGGCTCCTTCGTTGTTATCATACTGTTAACTGGGTTCAGATCACGAGTTGTACGGTGTGATTGGTGTGGCTGGTATGAGTCTTACCCGGGATTCAATATCCTTCCTTATTATGTACGCTCGTCCGGGCACAGTATCCTAACTGAGGCTTGGAGGAGGGTCATAGGGGGAGGAGCCAGTGCACACCACCTGATCCTAAAGCTTTTATTCTTGTGCCCTGTCTCCTGCGGAGCCGCTATTCCCCATGGTCCTTACGGAGTCGCAGCATCCACTACGGACTATGAGAAATAGATTTATCGGTAAGTAAAATCTTTTTTTTTTTTTTTTCTTAATTAACAAGATTTTGAATATGCAGATAATGAACTACAAAGACTGAATAGCCCAAACTTTTAAAAATGTCTGTCGTGGGATAGGCAAGATAAAATAGTAAGTGCAGCTGTTTTAAAATGGTAAATCCGTACATATATAAACATTATGGTTAAACTTTTCTTTAACTGTAAATAACTTTCTCTAACGTCCTAGTGGATGCTGGGGACTCCGTAAGGACCATGGGGAATAGACGGGCTCCGCAGGAGACAGGGCACTTTAAGAAAGAATTTGGATTCTGGTGTGCTCTGGCTCCTCCCTCCATGTCCCTCCTCCAGACCTCAGTTTGAATTTGTGCCCGGATGAGCTGGGTGCTGTTTAGTGAGCTCTCCTGAGCTTGCTATAAGAAAGTATTTTGTTAGGTTTTTTATTTTCAGGGAGATCTGCTGGCAACAGACTCCCTGCATCGTGGGACTGAGGGGAGAGAAGCAGCCCTACTCTCTGAAGCTAGGTCCTGCTTCTTAGGCTACTGGACACCATTAGCTCCAGAGGGATTGTACACAGGATCTCGCCCTTTGTCGTCCGATCCCGGAGCCGCGCCGTTGTCCCCCTCGCAGAGCCGGAAGACAGAAGCCGGGTGAAAGAAGCAAGAAGACTTCAAAATCGGCGGCGACTCCAGTCTTCAAACTGAGGTAGCGCACAGCACTGCAGCTGTGCGCCATTGCTCCCACACTACACCCACATACTCCGGTCACTGTAGGGTGCAGGGGGGGGGGGGCGCCCTGGGCAGCAATTAGGACCTCTTGGCAAAAGTTGGGCATATATACAGTTGGGCACTGTATATATGCATGAGCCCCTGCCATTATATTGTACAGAAACGCGGGACAGAAGCCCACCGCTGAGGGGGCGGGGCTTCTTCCTCAGCACTCACCAGCGCCATTTTGTCTCCACAGCTCCGCTGAGAGGAAGCTCCCCAGGCTCTCCCCTGCAGATTCACGGTAGAAGAGGGTAAAAAGAGAGGGGAGGCACATAAATTAGGCGCAAAAACATATAATACAGCAGCTACTGGGTTAACACTAAGTTACTGTGTGATTCCTGGGACATATAGCGCTGGGGTGTGTGCTGGCATACTCGCTCTCTGTCTCTCCAAAGGTCCTTGTGGGGGAACTGTTTTCAGTAAGAGCATCCCCTGTGTGTGTGGTGTGTCGGTACGCGTGTGTCGACATGTTTGACGAGGAAGGCTATGTGGAAGCAGAGCGGGAGCAAATGAATGTGGTGTCTCCGCCGACGGCGCCGACACCTGATTGGATGGATATGTGGAAGGTTTAAAATGATAATGTTAATTCCTTGCATAAAATGTTGGATAAAGCTGAAACCTTAGGACAGTCGGGGTCTCAGCCCATGCCTGATCCTATGTCGCAGAGGCCGTCAGGGTCTCAGAAGCGCCCACTATCCCAAATTGTTGACACAGATACCGACACGGATTCTGACTCCAGTGTCGATTACGATGATGCAAAGTTACAGCCTAAATTGGCTAAAGCCATCCGTTATATGATTATAGCAATGAAGGAGGTGTTGCACATCACAGAGGAAACCCCAGTCCCTGACAAGAGGGTTCATATGTATGGGGAAAAAAGGCAGGTGGTGACCTTTCCCCCTTCACATGAGCTAAATGAGTTATGTGAAAAGGCTTGGGAATCTCCAGATAAAAAACTGCAAATTTCCAAACGGATGCTTATGGCGTATCCTTTCCCGCCAACGGACAGGTTACGCTGGGAATCCTCCCCTAGGGTGGAGAAGGGTCCTGTGGACTCGGCAATGGACAGGCGATGCCGACTCAAAAAGGCACATGGAGGTTTTACCTTACAAGGGTAAGGAATTGTTTGGGGAGGGTCTCTCGGACCTGGTCTCCACAGCGACTGCTGGAAAGTCAAATTTTTTGCCATATGTTCCCTCACAACCTAAGAAAGCAC